>NW_008654179.1:22801-49296 GCF_000695815.1 Acanthisitta chloris | reverse complement strand
GGAGTCCTAAAAATATATTGATCTGAGAAATGGGAATTAAGATCTTATAATTTTTCCACCCTCCAAGTTTCAAGGAGATTCTCATAGGATGTCTATTTTCTCATTCACAAAGACATGATCCTGGATCATTATATGTATTTCTGAGACTCAAGACAACCAGACAAGGCTTAAACAACAAACTGGAGATTGCCTAGACATCAAAGCCTTGCCCAGAGACACAGCATGCTGCTGCATTTCAGCAAGCCCTTGCTGTTTTCATTGCCTGAAGGGGCTTTGGTTTGTTGGGCCCCTTTTAAAGGAAATCTTAGAATACAGGTCCAGAAGGAATCTCATCTAGAAATATCTCTCCCTGCCCTGAGACAGGATCAGCAGAACCGTCTGGACACAATCCTGGGCCATATCCTAGAGCCCTGGCCCTGCTCAGGTAGGGAGGTTGGACCAGATGACCCTTTGTGGTTCCATCCAACCTAAATGATTCTGTGGTTCTGTGATTCCTGACACAGGGATTGTGCAGGTTTTTCCCTTGTCTCCTAAAGGCTGCAGAATGGCACTGTGAATGCTAACTATGTCAGCTATTAAATGAGGCCTTGCCTGCATCCAGTCTAAATATCACTTGCTGCAACTCAAGTACTACATACAGATAACACAGGGAGTCATTCATTCCTTTCCATTTTTCAGCTGCCTTGTCTGTATTCAGTGTCTTTCTTATCTTTCTTCTGATTGCTCTTTCCTAGACTAAGGATTGACATCTTTTCAGTCTTGTCTTGCAGGTCTTAACTGTTACCTGGAGTTACAGGAAGGAGGATAGCACAGCATTTCACTGGTTGCCATACTGACAAATTACTTGTGTGTCTGAAGAACTTTATCTTTTGAAAATCTATTTAAGTGTCATGGATTTCAAAAGTCATTATGATTACATCATATACCAATAGGCATTTTGTCTCTTCTCTGATAAATGAATTCATTTCATTTACCACTAAATAGTATTATTTCACTGTGCTATGAGAATAAATAATTTGTAAATGCACAGAACTTTTATTAAACTCAAATTCTGCAACTCACCTGAATACAGAAACCCCATCGGTACTCTTAAGGTTTTTCTGTAATACATGAGAAGAACATGCTGCTCCTCTAGTTGGCTCCCCTTTCACCTGCTGACTATGGCCATAGTCAAGATAGTTTGACTAGTAGCAAAACTAAGAAATAGAAAATTATTTCCCCTCCCTTTTCACAAACACATTATTCAATTTTTCCAGTATCTGGTGTTTATCAGTGTTTCAATTAGATAGTTTACCCATATGGTCTCTCCATATCCACAACTGATAAACCACCACAGAACAGAAAACTACATCTATTCAGGAAGTATGCACAGTCAAGAAAATTACTTCAGTCATGAATTAACTCTATGACTCCAATCAGAAAGTAATTTCTGACTTTTCAATAGCAAAAATGAATGTGCATCTGCTTTGCAAATTCCTTTGTCCCTGTGATGTTTAGACTTTGGTATCCATTGGTAAAATGTGCGGTATGGACTCCTTAAGATGCCCATCATTAAAAGTCAGCACTACAATGCAGATTGCATGGGCAATTAATAATGGAATAAATCAGAACAAATTACACACGGACTGTATAAAGCAATGCTGGAACAAAGCAAATGGGGGAAAAAAATCCACAAAGCTCTTTGTTTAACAGATGAATCCGTTTCATCATCCTTGGTAACAAGATCATGCACTGTAATTAACGATTAGAAAGATAGGACTGTAAATAATCCAAGTTAGCTGAAACCAGGGTGTCATGTCTGTTTTGTTGAAGGGCATTAGCTTTCCAAGCCCTCTTCACAAGAACTGACCTCAGAAAACAGGCTAAATATTCTTGTTTGTGAGTTAGATACAGACATTTTAATCAAGCTGTAACTAAACCTCTTTAGAAAAACAAAGAGCAAAGGGAAGAGAAATGCTCTCTTTACACTTCATCTTCACAAAGAGAAAAGAAGAATAAACGAGGCTTCATATAACTAAGCAGATTCTGTAACTAATCAAACTGTTCAAGAACAAGTAGTTTTTAGTTGAAGACCCAATCCTTCTAAATCTTGTCTCTCAATGATCCCCACTCAGATAAGAACATTCTTAGAGAAGAGCTACAGCACTGAGCCTTATGCTTCCCTCCATGACAAGCAGGGGATAGAGGATGAAACAAGTATGATTCCAGACATAATTTGTGACATATACACTGCATCATTCCCTTTTATATTTGTCTCTTCTTACTTCCAGTCAGACTGAGTGACAGCCAGTACATATCAACAAAAATGTATTAAAGTGTCAGCATAGCCAGAACTTAACTGCTTTCAAAATACCTGAGCTGGTCAGAGCTAACTCTTACATTGTATGAAGCACAGGTGGGAGCCAGTCTGTCATTTGTACCCTGGCCCCAGCATCTCACACCCATGACAGGCATTAGTGACACAGCATTCTCTATGGATCCTTGCATTCAGGCTACAATAAAATCTGCACCTTTCTTCCAAAGCAAATAAACTCTCTAAGACACCACTGCATTCAGAGACATCAATGTTTAACTGAGCACTACTACAGACGCTGTAATTTTCCATTCTGTGGCATTCAGGACTGCAGATAAACTCTACTGTCAGAATAACCTTGGCAAAACACTTCCTTCATGATGTCCCCAAGCTTTGAACTCTTCCACGGTCACTTTTGTACTCAATACACTGTTCTGGCTTCTTAGAGCACCCAAAATTTCTTGGCTTCTCTATTAGTTCAGCATATTATTGATTTACTACCTATACTCAGCAACAACATAAGCCCTTTACAGTGACACTATAGGCCACTAATCTGTTTAGCAGACACTTTTAATCATTTGGAATTAGACAGAATATAACCAACAAAGCAGACATAATTTGAGCAAGGAAAGAAAGAGAACAGACCAGGGGGGTGACTTGAGCCTAGTGAAGTTTGCCCCATAATATTTTTAGGAACTGCCTGAAGCTATTTCAGAGCCATTAGCAATTAACTTTGAGAACTTGTGGAGGAAAGATGAGGCTTTTGACAAAGAGTAAAGAGTGAATACAGTGCTTATCTATAAAAATAGAGAGAAGGAGGATCCTAGAAATGACAAAGCTTGTAGTCTAACACTTCAGTTCTTGGAAAGACAGCAAGACAAATCATTCAACTCCTATGTAAGCACCTCATATATACGGACACATCAGCAGGGATTTGCTAGTAACAAATCATTTCAGTCCAAGTTAATTTTCTTTAAGGTAAGCAGCAAGCCTAAAATCCAGTGGAGATATGAGCAGCCATTGCTTCATTAGGGCTTTGATGCTGTATCATGTCAGAGTCTCATAGGCAGGCTATGACAACATCTTAAGAAAGATGCAAAATATGAAAAACCCCAATATATTCAGAATTATGTGTTATCAATGAGAAATTCTCCAACTGGAAAGTATATTAACCTGTGTTATGCAGAACACTGCTCTGGGGCCACAACTAGTCAATATATATATTTGTGATTTGAAAGCTGGTAGAGACTACATCTGCAAACAATGTCAAACTGGAGTGAACTGTGAGCACGCTGGAAGATTACAACTGAAAGCAGTTGGGACAGGAGTGAGTAAATGCCTTGGATCTCTTCCAGCTCTGTTTTCTCTGACTGTATTTTTCTTCATCCTTATGCAAAGCACAAGCTTTAATCCCCTAATCTGACATGTCCCAAAGCTTTCCCTTACCCATGTTGTGCTTTCATTCAATTCCTTTTGGCCAAATCCAGACAATCATGTATCTCCTCTCAGGCTGTCACAACTTGCTGCTTGACTGCAAGTTCCTTTGGAGGGGGGCTGCATTTCACTGTATTTGCACATCTCAATCCTTTGCTGTGGTTTCTATCAGTTTACATGTTACAAATCAGCTAAAAGAAAAGAAGAAAATCCAACATAAACCAGACAGGCCTCTTCTTTGTCAAAAGTGATGATTGTTGTTTTCAGCATTAAAGTATTCTGAATGTTTTAGAACAGCATACTGGACAGGAATTTAATTTAAACTTGCATTCACTTTTAATCTGCTTTCTTTTCATGCAATATCTAAGGCAAGCGCATTCAGCATTGCTATGGACTAACAGTGCACACACTGAGGGCTGACATGTGGAGAACGAAGCAAAGTCTGTATAAAATGAAATCATTCCATACAAGGACACGAGGGCCTAAGGGCTGGAATTGCCAGCCCTAAATGGCACAGCAGCCAGCTTCTGCAGTGTCTGATCTTGCAAACATTGAACACACATGCTCAGCTTGACTATGAATAACCCTATTGAGTTGAATGGAATTATTTACAGTAGTAAAGTTAAGTACATGCATAAGCACTCACAGATTTGGGGTTTAGCACAGGGCATAAGAAAAAAGAGGATGAAACCAGACGTTTCCTGTGCTACAGAGAAGTTTCAGTCCAGCAGATCTGCTCAGACCCATTTGCCCATGTCTGGAACGTTCTGTAAACAGCCACTATGAAGTCTTCCCAGCAAGCCAATAGGGTGGAGCTCCTGTGCACCAGTGGCACTGCTTTACCCACCCTAGCACCTACACAGCATCTATAGCACTTCTGAATCTAAAACAGCAATAAAAAGCACTCTCAGATTTGGCACCTATAACCTTTTCACTCAATTCAGAGAAACTGAATCACGTACTTTATTTTCATTGTCAGTGGGAACATACAAGCCAAGAATAAAATCACGCAGGCTTTTAGAGACTGCCCTCACCCCACTACACTGGTATTTTCCAAACTCCCAGCCAAATGAATACACACGTCCACAGCCTTTGAAGGGCTAGCCTCCATGCTGCGATGCCTCTCCTCTTCTCTGTCTGTTAAAAGTCATTCAGATCTGACTTTGGTTTGCTTAATAGTTTTAAACGCTTTTTTTTCTTTTTTACTAAAGTCACACTAAAAAAAACCCAAAAACAAACATTATCTATGGAGGATTTCAAATAGGCCTGGACTCTCTCTGTTCTCTAATGTTTTTATGATTTAATCACCGGAATGGAGAAGGGATGATGCTACGGTCAAAGCATAGGATTGGCACTTAAAAGGCATGGCCTTTATCACCAACTTACAAATATGCTCCGATATGTTTCCGAGCACAAGATTCAAGTTCTTTGGCTGAATTTCCATCAGTGATCCATCATATCCAACTTCAAGCCCGATACTTAGACACCTTACACTCTGCATTCTGGAAGCTTAGCAGATTTTCTTTTCAATACCTCATACGCTGCCTACACCATAACTGCCATTTTCAAAGGAAGTGGGAGTGAGGCAGTGGGAAATTAGTTCAGAAACCATAACAATCAACTTGTAAACTGGGGCTGAATTTCTAATCCTAAATCTTAATTCGTTAATTAAAACATCTGACAGGAAATTGTTCTGAACACCATATGTTATTTCACACATTTTCCTCTCTTGAGTTTGCTCGCTCCAAAAAACAAATTCACATATCAGGCCTTGCAAGGTCAACCAAAAGGTTTTGTAGCTATGTAGTTATTAGAACTGAAACAACCCCCTAGAAAGTGCTTTACAGCAGAATATCTTTGACTTCAGCTTGGGAAAATAATACCAACAACCCCTTTTAGGTTAATACTTCTGTGTTGTGTAACAGGAAGTGGTATGTACAGCTCTCACAGTACCCATCTACCACATCAGTTGCTCTAAAGGGGAGGCACAGCAGGGCACAAAGTATGAGCCAAAAAGCTTTTATCCAGGTTCACCATCCACCCTGCTCAGCGAGGCAGCAGGACACAACAGGCAGGGCTGAGATGGCAGCAGCAGTGCTTCAGGTACAGCACTGCTGCCATCTCCTCCTTCGTAAGCAACAGGGCACTGATGCAGAACCGAGTTCAAGGCAACAGCACAGCAGAGGAGGAACCATCTAAGACAGTGTGTAGAGTAATTAAAATTAATCCCTCCTGTCGTAGCCAGACTCTGTTCAGATGTCAGTGGCGGAAGTTCGGTTTTGCATCTAGAGTTTGTTTTGCTGAGGTGGGCTAGAATAAGCTGTACAAGCTGAAACACAGCTTTGCTCTCATAAACTGTGGCCACAAAGGGCAACCATTCTGAACCTTAATGGCACAGTAAACTGAGTAGCATGTCCTCTAGAGAGACAGAACCTGTGTGTGGACAACTTATTATCAGGCTCTCTCATTCTCATTTCCTTCTGCTTTCTCCATCTGAAGAAATTCAGAGACGTTAGCTAGCATACACCTGGTGAATTATTTTCACCAGTGATTTCGCCAGTAATAACTCCTGATGCCTTCAATTTATTTTTTTTACTCTGATGAAAATAATTCTAGACAGTTCTCACAGTTTGTATTTTATTTCAAAGTTGTCTGGAAAAGTATTTTTGAGAAGGGATGATCATTCATCAGGATTATTCTGAATTGAAAAGTGGGTTTAATTTTGATCACTCTTCTTTCATATTTAAAAAATCATAACAAGAGTCCTTATGTAAACAGACATGTATGCATCCTTATTATATCCTGTTAGTGCACTGTTTCATAAGATTATACTGTCATAGGACAACAGGCCTATTTGAATTACAGGTTTCTTTTCAAAAGAGAACGTTTCAATAATTTAGATTTCTAGTTCACAAGTGGGAATTTGTCAGAGAGAAGATACTGATGGGCCTATTTAAGCAAGTAGACATACAGAAGCCATGGAATAATACTGAGGTGCATGGCTAACAGGATTTGGTCCTTTCATAAGAATAGAGATAAGAATATAAAAGGAGTTCCTTTGTTTTCACTCCACAGATTACTCCAGTTGGCCTCAGGCAAGTACAAGCACCCACATCCGTGCCCTATCCAACAGCAGGGAAGTGGGTTGCAACCTGCAATTCTTGATACAGCTGCACTGAGCCAAATTTATCTGAAAACTATCATTGGGGAACTTGCTGAACACAAGTAGAGGTGGTCATAGGCCACAACTTTACAAAAATTACCTACTTCCAGCACAGCACATATTTGATTTCTGGCCATGGGCTTCCTTTCTTTCAGTCAGTATCATGCATGGGTCCAATCCAGCTGCTGGTATCAATAGCACAGGAGAGAAGAGGAGGTAGAGGCTACATACACAGAAGAGTATATAATGGCTTTGGCTCATCACCCTGGGAACAAGACAGGGTGCTTTGTTAAGCAGGGGCAGCTCCAAAGTTTTGCCAGGTGTGAAACACCCTTGAGCTAACAACTTTGAACAGGACGCAATGTACAAACTGGCAGGGACTGCACTGCCAGGAAAGCTTAGGGTAACATGCAGGAACCTCAGAACACCCACACAAGGCAGTTTGAAGTCCTGAAGCTATTGGAAAATCTCTGTAGTCCATCAGGGCAGAGCAGAGGTGCCACATAAGCAAGAATCTGAATTAACCTTGCAACAAAGATATGTAATTTACATTTCCTGGTGTTTAATACTTATGTAGAGTATCTGTGTGGTTTCTTCACTGCAGTGTCACCTGCTAGTTCTAGGGTTTCAGCCACAATAGTTTCATACAGCTGAAATGTTTCTCCTGGCCACAAAAGGTTTGCCTTGCCCAGATAGAATTCCTCTCAAATGTTTATCTTGAGCTCTTAGAATGCTGGCCCAAGAAACCGAAACAGAAAAGTGCAAATAATGAAACAAACAAGCACAGAGGACTGAAAAAGGAAACTGGAAAACAAAGACCTAAAGAACAGAACAGTGAGCTAACTTCAAAGATATCAGAAGAATAGTTCCAACTGCAAGAATAGGAAGGTGTGATTGTTTACTTTTGTATACAATAACAGAGGAGAACTAGAGCAATTAAGTAGAAGGTATTATTACTGCTAGTGTATAACAGCACACCTGAAACTACCAGTGAAGGGTTTTAACTTCACCAGGCCCAGGTCTTACATGAAGAATCATCTCCATCCACCCCTGCAAGCTCCCTTTGCTAGCACCCAGTAGACTGGCATTTTGGCATCTCTCACATCCTTTAACCACATATTCATGACTCCACAATGTGTGTGAAAAGAAAAATCAAGCTCACTACTTTTAAATGTGCTAAAACAAATGCCAGAGAAGTTAACCATAGAGCATTTACATGATTATTTTAAAAAGCAAGGATCAGGCAATACACTGCTGAAATCTCTTTGTTACTGGTCTAAGCAAATATAACTTGTTTGAAATTTCGACAGGGGCATGACACGGTCAGTTATAGCAGCTTCACAAAGAGTTGGCAACCAGCTAAATTATCCACTCTGTATCAGGAGATCCCAGATGACAGTGCAGCTTAGACTGAGGGAGCCCAAAGGCTTCCAGCAGGAGCACAAGATCAGGAGCACTAAATATTACAGCTGGCTATAAGGACTAAAGACTTTCAAAGGTCTTTCTCAATGCCAGGCTTCACATAAGATATTTCAGCCCGTAATTTCACTGCCACAGAGGAACTGAGCACCTGCCTTGCTAGATCTAGGCTTCTACATCTGTCTCATTTCCTAGATCTTAGTTAGACGGGATCTTGGCTCCCTTGTTAGAGTTGATTTTAGAGAAAAGATGAATTGGGCAAGGTGATACAAGTACATAAAATGTTGGCTGGTTGAAAAAAAAAAACCAGAAATAGGTAAAGTAGAAATTGCCATTACTTCATAGCTAAAGAACCAAGGAAATGCTGAAGCAAGCTGCAAGGTGATAAATTGAGAGCTGATAAGAAAGTTGTTATATATATAAAATAGAAGAATTAAGCCAAACCCAACAGTCATACAGTGTCACTGAATCTACAAGTTAGGCAAGACTCTACCAAGATTTACACATTTATAAAACAGAGTTACGATAACCACTTTTTCAAAAGGGAAGGACAACTAAGTACATGTTCCCAGGCTAAGTGTTTAGAGATTGCATAGCAACAAGATGGAGGCTTCTTTGAGGAACAGATAATCTCACACATACTAACTAAAGGCATGCTGCCCTACAGCACCCCATGCTGACCAGTGCTGGAGAATTGTCATGCTGAAGCACATCTGAAAATGCACAACTCCCATGATTTGTTTCAGGGTGCTGTTAAGGACCATGGTCGGGCAGTGAGGGGCTGCAGGGAGTTGGAGATCAGCTCTGCAGCAGCATCACTTGGGCAGGAACTGACAGCCCCAGGCTGAGCAGAAACGGTGGCCAATGCCATGGGCAGGGTGGGGGAATTCCCTTGGGGAGGCTGGGCATGGCCATTAGTCCCCTCAATGCCCTGACCACTTATTTTAAATAAAAACTACTCCCAGTTGCTAAATAGTTTTTCTATGACCAGCTCAAATGCAGTTTCCCAAATTACTCTCAAAAATAAACATGAATCCACTTTTATGAATGATATATCTGCATCTGTTCCAAAGGGTGGAAGTGCTGGAGTGGAAAAAGCATACGGACCCGAATTCTACTCATGGTCCTGCTAATAACCTGCAGAGGGTAGGTCACTTGCCCCCAGTTTTACCATTTTAGAATGGGGGAACAAGGAAATAGTCCACAGCTGCAAGTAATAGGCATTACACATAGCCACAAGAAATTGGATACTTTTGCATAAAGCCATTTTAGAAACATTAAGAATTTAGGTTAAGAGGGTTGTTTTGTTTGTTAATATGTGCTATATATTGGGGCTATTTTCTAGCTAATTCATACCCAGGCTCTGTTAATTGCCAAGAGTCCAAACAATACAATTCTGGGAAAGAGAGAGCTGTCTCTTCAATGCATTTCTAATCTTTTAAGATTATGCAGAATATTTTTTTCATATCTAGATGTCATTGTTAAGGCAAATAAGACAAGTGTATCTAGAACTGGATCTACAGTGCTAGGAGTACCTGTAACAAAGGAAGATTAAAGATTATAATACAAGCAAGATGGTCAAAGTACAGGATAGATTGTTTTGGTTTGGTTTTAATCGGGGAACTCCAGAATTTAGCAAAATTATTCCCTTCCGCATACTGAATGCTGTTATCTTAGGAGTCAAGCAGTTAAGAGAGAAAATCTCTGCTCTGCTGACTTCAGATTTGGGTTTTGTCAGATAAGTTATATATATATTATCACAAGCTTTATATTGGTCATAAAAATAGATGTTGTCACCGTTCCAAGAATCTAATAAACATACCTAACCATCAAACACAATAAAAGCAGACAAAAATTTCTTGAAGCACTGCTGACATCTGTAGCTGATGAGATAATTACAGACAGCTTTTCTAAATAAATATCTAAAACTTTGAAATAATTTTAAAGTGAAATTTGATAAAAAGACAGAAGAGTCACTTGGGCATAAGAACTATCAGTGTTCGTCAGAGACATGAGGAAAAAATTTAGATAAGAAAAATGGAAAGGGTCTAGTCTATTTTCACTGATGTTAATAAGATGCTTTCCATTGACTCCACAGGACTAATATGACCAAAGACAGTGGTTAACAAAAAGGCCTGTAAAGAGTAAGCACTGGATAAAGGATTTAAAGAATAAAGGCAGATTGAGCTGGAATTATAATGATGTCAGAATAAGCTTGAACTTTCACAGTATTGAACCGCTTGCAGGGAGGTTCTCTAATATTTCACAGCCAAAAATGTGATCATTCATCTTTCCTTTTTAAAGGAAAACTTTACAGCTTTCTTTTAAATCAAATTATAGGTGATACGCAACACTGTTCGCTATTACCCTGTTAGAAAGGTCTATTACCCTCTCAGAAAGGTCTAAACTCTAGTTGTCCCATGTACATTCATTTCTTATTGGCCTGGAATTTCATAATAAATACTAGAAGCAGTAATCCCCATTGAAACTGTGCTATCATGATATCAAGAGGTTGGCTTGCATGGATATTTGGTCATTGTCTGCCAGAGAGATAGTCAGAAAGCAATTAAAGCTGTCTGGCTGTGCTGACATTTTACACAGTGTTCACCAAGTCTTTAATTTCTGTAAATGTACATTACAGTTCTAGCTGCTGAGGGGGAAGAGAGGGGAAGAAGATCAAGCCCTAAAGTCTCTTTTGCATCGGGTTGAAATTTTTGTTTAAAATCAGGCCTGATCGGTTCCCTAACATGGGTAAAAGTCCTGTGTGAGAGGCCATGTCACTCTCCATTCGAATGGCCAGAAGCCATCATTTCCACAAGAAACAAAAGCAACTAAAAGCTTTAAATCCTATCCCATTGTAGGAACACAATTGAATTCTCTTGCCAACATGAGGACAGAGTATACATAGTCACTGCATAGGACTGACAGTCTGTGTGGGAATTACTGAAGTCTAGCTGCAAGATTTCCATATACAGACATTTCCTGCCATGAGAATGTTACAGTACTAAGTCAGCATCCAAAGTAATCTAAAGAACAAAAGGAAAGCCTCTAAAATAGCGAGAAGGAAAAAAATATACACAAAGAACACTTCATCCATTCAATACAGGCATTTAAAGTAGAAGATATCAAGGTCATATTCTGCAGCCTTTTTCAGGCACATCAATAGCAGCGGGTTGTTAAAGTAAAGCCTGAGGCAGTATCTGACCTTTTTCAATTTTAGTTTTTTTCCTTTGGATAAGATTATTATGAGATGCTGCCCAAGAAAGGAACTATAGGACACACCAAACTCAAACACAAATTTGCAACTGAATAGCATTTATGTTTAAAAGTATGGTCCCCAAAAAACCTCTACAAGTATCTGGGTCTACAGTCTGTTAATATAAAAATAATCTAATCTTGCTATAAACGAAGTGAAGGGAGTTTAATTAATCAGCCATTACATCAGCCATATTTTAAGTGAACCCAGCAATTCCCATGGAGGTTTAATGGCCTTCCAAACTATTAAATTCATTTTGTGGCAAAAAGTGAACTAATACAAGTAAGTCCACTGAAGCAGCTCTGCCCACCCACCACCCAAGAAATCTTGTTTTTCAGACTGGGAAAAATACAGAGAAGCTGTACGAGAAGCTAGAGACACAGTCAGGAAAGCTAAGACAGTTGGAATTGAGGCTAGCCAGGAACATTAAGGGTTACAAAAAAGGCTTCTACAGGTATGCCACATGTAAAAGGAAGGCTAGAGATAATGTGGGCCCACTCCGGAAGGAAATGGGAGAACTGGCTACCCTGGATATGGAAAAGGTTAAGGTTCTTAATGACTTCTTTTCCTCAGTCTTCAACTCCAAGTGCTCCAGCCACCCTGCCCAGACCAAAAAGGGTAAAGGTGGAAACTAGGAGGATGAAACCCCTAAACCCACTGTAGAAGAGGCTCAGGTTTGAGACAATCTCAGGAACCTGAATGTGCTTAAGTCCATTCAGGGTCTATCTATAATTTTCCAGAAATCCTGGCAGTCAGGTGAAGTCCCTGACAACTGGAAAAAGGGAAACATAACCCCCATTTTCAAAAAAGGGAAAGCAGAAAAAACAGGGAACTATAGACCAATCAGTCTCACTTCTGTGCCTGGCAAGATCATGGAGCAGATTCTCCTGTAAGCTATGCTTAGGCACATGAAAAGCAAAGAGGTGATTGGTAATAACCAACATGGCTTTACCAGGGGCAAGTCATGCCTGACAAATTTGGTGGCCTTCTATGATGGGGCCACAGAATTTGAGGATAGGGGCAAAGCAGTCGATGTCATCTACCTGGACTTACGCAAGGCATTCAACACTGTCCCATATGACATCCTTGTCTCTAACTGGAGAGCCACGGATTTGATGGGTGGACCACTCGGTGCATAAAGAACCGGCTGCTGGTTGCACGCAGTGAGTTGTGGTCAGTGGCTCATTGTCCACGTAGCGGCCCGGGACAAGTGGTGTCCCTCAGGCTCGGTGCTGGGGTTGATACTGTTCAACATCTTTGTCAGCAACATGGACAGTGGATTGAGTGCACCCTCAGCAAGTTCACTGATGACACCAAGCTGTCTGGGGTAGTCGACACACTGGAGGGAAGGGATGTGCCATCCAGAGGGACACTGACAGGCTTGAGAGATGGGCCAATGCAAACCTCATGAAGTTTGATTAAATGCAGTGCAAGGTCCTACATCTCGGCCATGGCAATCCCAGACACACCTACAGGTTGGGTGGGGAAGTAATGAAACCGACAGTGAGGAGAAAGACTTGGGAGTGTTCACCCTGAAGAAGAGAAGACTGCATGGAGACCTCATAGTAACTTTTCAATACCTGAAGGGGCCTACAGGGGAGCTGGAGAGGGACTCTTTGTTAGGAACAGCAATGATAGGACAAGGGGTAATGGATTCAAACTGAAGGAGGGGAAGTTTAGGTTAGATATTAGAAAAACGTTTTTTACTCTAAGGATGGTGAGACATTGGAACAGGTTGCCCAGGTGGCTGCCCTGACCCTGGCAATGTCCAGGACCAGCCTGGGTAAGCCCTTGTGAAATCTGATCTACTGAGGAGGTGTCTCTGCCCATGGCAGGGAGGGTTGATTCTAGATGATCTGTAAGGTCCATTCCAACCCTTAAATTCTACAATTCTATGATTCTATAAATGAGAGAAGAGTGGTGTAGTCTGTGACTGTATCAGCTCAAATGCCCATCTTTTCCTTCTGACTTTGAATCCTGTTGCTCAACGCAAGGAGAGAAACAAGTTTTCCCAAGAATTGTCATGATGGAGAGCAGCTCCTTTTTTTCACAGTTTATGCTAAATAATACTCTTGAGTCTCTGTATACACAGTCATCTGAGAGGAAAGCAGCCATCATCCCTGTCAACTCCCGTTCCATTTTGCCTCAGTTTAATCCCACTATAAGGACAGACACGAATCATTAGGTCTGCAGTGATCTTACACTCTTCTCTCACTTACCTTTTCCCTTTTGCAATGGCTAATGACTTTACCTACAATAAAAAACCATAATAAACTATAATAAAGCATTTGCTTTTCTGTGTGCCCAGATGGTACACCTGTGCAGAGAAGCAAACTCGTAGTGTCCCAAACCTAGCTCTGATGTTATACAGCACTAAAATTATAACACTTAGCTGTTGCTTACACTCCCCTGCAACTCACTGCTGCCATTATTGAATATTACTTCATGTAACTAATTCCAGTGTTATCAGAACAGCTCTTAAAGGTGATATAAAAGGCACCTGAAAATGTTTGTGTGCCATTGAAAACAGTATACATTGATACCTATTTTGCCTGAGCACTTGCTTGTTTGGTTAAAAGAATAAATCCTTGTGTTTTTTCAGTGTATGTTTGGAACAACTTCATTTTTACTGATTTTCCATACCAAGTTTTCAGCTTCCTCTACAAGAAAGAAGCTTTGAAAACGTACTAAAAGAACCATGGCATGCAGGGAAATAGGAACCCCTCCATTTATGTGTGCTGGGCTGTGCTTGGTGCCCCCTCTAAGGGCACAGCTACCTCATGCAGAGTAGGTAATTTACGCATGTATAACATCTCCCTCTACTGGCTAAAACCGTGGGAATACTTTAATTCCCAAGCAGGAAGGTTTTCTCTGGAGTGAGAATCCCCAGATCAGGTCACCTCCCATCCTCTAGTTCATACACGCTCGTAATCAATCCCTGTAATCCTACAGCAGACAAGTTTTGCATGATGGAGCAGGTGATGATGAACTGGGCACAGATCACCTGAAATCCTAGATACTAAAGGCCTCAGTGAAATGCTTTGAAGACAAGGCTATGTTGAAAAATGCAATTGAGTCATTCTTGGGAACTCAGAACTAGAGAGGATAGTTGCTTTGCAGAACCTTTCATCTCAGACTCTGATTTAGCAATATAGCTTATTAAGTAACTTTAAAAACTAAGATCCTAATGATGAACCTAAAGTCTCTTCAGTAAAACCAGAGTCCAGTGGTTAAATAAGGAGGTTTTACCAAATCTCGGTTCTTTACTCTCTGAAGACCTCTGAAGCCATAACTCAGCGCTATTGTGTAACACAAACTAACAGCATTTTTGTAGCTCATCCTATCTGTATAGGTTTTAAATGCTCAATAGCTGACAGAATTGATGAAAAATTATCTGGATATGTTCTGAGAACAAGAAATGCTTGCCTATGAACACACTTCAGATGGCAAGGCACAGCTGGGATACTCTGCCAGGAGAATTTCACCACACAGCACCTACACATAACTTCAGTTTCCAGCACTGCATTACATGCTTTCTCACACCCTGGAGAACTAATGGTCCTTATAGAGCCTTTAGACTTCAACTGCGAGGATATTCCAATTTCCATTTGGAATACAATTCCCATATACCCCAACACCAAATGGCATTAGGCTGAGCTAAAGTTAACCTTCACTTTTGTAAGCTGCGATCAGAGCCGCCTATATGGATCTCCTGTGGTCAAGAAAAACAGAAACAATGATCCATTCCATAAAAGAAGGAGAATTCACTACATACCAACCTTTCTGAAATGTGGCCTACATATAGATTATTGATCTCTAAGTAGACAGACACTGATATTTTTCCTGCTACAAGATTATCAAGTTCAACAAATAATTCAAAAGCTATTTTCTATTATAATTGTCGTGGTTTAACCTCAGCCAGCAGCCAAGAACCACACAGCCACTCACTCACTCCCCCACCCATGGGATGGGGGAGCGAATCAGAAGGGTAAAAGCTACAAAAACTCATGGGTTGAGATAAAGACAGTTTAATAGAGAAAGCAAAAGCTGCACACACAAGCAAAGCAAAACAAGGAATTAATTCACTGCTTCCCAAAGACAGGAGGTGTTCAGCCATCTCCAGGAGAGCAGGGCCCATCACGTGTAACGGTTCCTTGGGAAGACAAATGCCATCACTCCAGATGTCCCCCCTGCCTGCTTCTTCCTCCCACCTTACATACTGAGCATGATGTCATATGGTGTGGAATATCCCTTTGCTCAGTTTGGGTCACCTGTCCCAGCTGTGTCTCCTCCCAATCTCCCATGCACTCCCAACTTCCTTGCCAGCGTGGCAGTACAGAAAGCAGCAAAGGCATTGACTCTATGTAAGCTCTGCTCAGCAACAACAAAAGCATCTCTACGTTATCAACTCTGTGTTCTGCACAAAACCCAAACATAGCCCCATACTAGCCCCTGTGAAGAAAGCTAACTCTACTTCAGCTCAAACCAGCACAATAATTCACACAATTGTAAATATGGTAAATAATGGAAGAATTCAAGTCATTCATAGCAAGAGAATTATATCCTTTGTTCTCCATCTTTTAAAAGGCTTTTTAATTCACTATCCCTTCTCTTTTATTTCCCTTCTTCCTTTGTTTGATAAGCTTTTTCTAAATTTCCCTTCCCTGCATCCTGTGTGCAGGGTGAAACTATTCATGCAGAATTCATCACAGGAAAAACAAACATAATATCTCACTCTCATTCCCTAGAGAGAATTAACTGAAATTACCAGTTCTTGGGAAATTGGAATTAAAAAAAAAAAGGCAGGAGAAATTACTATAGCCAAGTTGTCAGGGAAACTGTTAGCACACTGGTAGCTCAGGAAAATGGGATATTTGAAACACTTTCTTCTAAGTACCCAAGCAAACTATAGGGTCGTTTGTGGGGATAGGAGGTGCACAAAGCCTGAAAGCATTATTGCCTTTGAAAGGCTTAGTAACTTCTGGCTGTGGTGGGAGAGCTCCCTGCAGAATGGACCCTTGCTACCTTTTCAGCACAGACATAGGGTTCTATGAATAGCACTTGGCTAATTCCCTCTTTGTGGAAGTCTTCAGGAAGTTTTTCATTGTATAGCCCATTCTATAGAACTCCTAAAGCCAAAAGATAAGAGTGACAATTTCTAAGAAATTGTCCCATTCCAAGAGGGCTTTAAAAAAATTGCTTGTGCCCAGCCCTGCTAAATTTCCTTTGCAACTCAAGGGCCAGCAATTATCACAGCCAGCAACAGCCAGACTTCTGTGACAGAGCTTCATTAATTTTAGTCCTGCATGAGTACATGAAAGGGCACCACTTGGCCAATTCCAAACACACAGGCAGTTTCTGTGAGCTACAGTTAAGTCACAAAGCTAACATGCAGCACAAGGCTGTGATGAGCAGTGCAATAATCTCCTCTGCCCTCTGCTAGGGAAGACTTCAGACTGTAAAATGACCTGAACTTAGGGCATGCTAGGAACATGTTGCTGGGATGTAAGTATGGCTCCAACAGCCCTCCCTACACAGATGCACTTATACCTACACAATGTCTTGGTTTGCTCTGCTACTTGCCACAAACACATGCAATCACAACATATGGCTGGGAGAGCAGAAAATGACAGCTACAGTGTGTTTCTGTGGTATAACTGCACTTCAAGTAGTATTTTTGTGAGCAGAGTAATGCAGATTAAAAGAAAAAGAGCAACATGTCTACACCAACCTATCTTTCAAGTGCTGAGCTTGCTGTGAACAGCTGACTCGTGACAACAGGTACATGAACTGTGGGTCAGGGTAGACTCTGGGAAGAGGGACAAGAAATCCCAGTCTTTAGCCTGACCCAGGACTGCAGGGGATATGTAACAAATAAAAAAATGTCTTTATATATTGTATGAGGAGATGCCTCAGTCAACTGATGGTTAAAGGTGTGAAGCTCTCCCAAAACACGCCTAACATCATGTCCCATGAGCTTAACCACCTGGTAGCAGATTTCACATTATCCTTGCCTCCACATGGATAGGACAAGAGAATCCAGGTCAAAAATAAATGAGGCAGTTTAGGTTATTCTAAACATAATCCTTGCAAGAAGCCTGGGCAAAGCTTGAGTTTTTAATGGGAGAAACAGCAGATTAAAGAGGAGGAGGAAAAGGAGGAGGAAAAATTGGAGAAAGGAGGAGAAGGAGGAAGAGAAAGAGGTGGAAGAGGAGGAGGAAAAGGAGGAGGAAAAGGAGGAGGAGGAGGAGGAGGAAGAGAAGGAGGAGGAGGAGGGGGAGGTGGAGGGAGAGGAGGAGGACGAGAAGAAAAATAAAGGGGGGGAAAAACCCCAAAAGCTAAAAACTTGCTGACAACAATAGCAGGTGAACATCAGAGTCAAAATTAAGATTTTGTGGGCTATCCTGAGTTTTTTCTACCCGTTTCCCCTCTCTCAGAAATACTCCCAATGTATATTAATAATTATTTAGTTACAAATTTAGAAACCTGCTAAAGACAAGGTTTTGTGACCTGATTTTACTTTCTATTTTGTAGGGTATGCAAAGTTTCCCACATGGTTCACTCATAGAGCATTAAAGTATTCCTCCTTCTCCAATTACTCAGTTTGCCTGCTTGAACTACAGATCTACCAGCCCCGGAGATTCATCCAACTTGTACCTACTTATCCTCTCCAAAACTGCTTGCCATCTCTGGCTCCCTTTCCCCTTAGAGCGTGAGGATGTGCACGCACATATACAAGGTGTGCTAAGAGGTTAAAAGGGTGAATTTGTGCTGGAAGCATCATGTAGATGATTGGAGTCTCAGCTTGGCACAAGAAGAAAGACCAAGACATGTCGGAATTTGCAGAGACATATTCCTCAAGTTTCTTGAACTGTACTTGGCTCTCAGACTCCTAGCAAAGGCCACAGGACTGAAGGTCCCCATGTTTGTACAGACAGTTGTCAAGCACCTGAGCACACACACAGCTGATTCCATCCACATCTGAGGCCCTGCCATCAAGGGCACTTTGCCACGCGCATTCCTCCCTCCACAGGGCTTCTCCCTCACTTCCCTGACAAGGAGCAGCCATTATGCTCAGATCATTCATTTCACTAGCTATAAACCTCCAGAGCAGAGCAGAGCAGCCTAGCCTGCAGTTCTGCCTTCCTCTGCTGTGAGAAAAAAAAAGTTCATTGTAGTTCTCCAGGTTACCAAGCACATATTGGAAAACTACTGGGGTTAAAGAGGCATGGGAAAAAGAATGAAACCCAAGCCTGTAGCCCCAAGGGCAAGAAGAGATTGCAAAGCACTGTCTGGACAGCCTGCCCACAACACTTGACTTTTCCCAGCAGTGCTTACACTTACCTTCCTTCTAAATAAACCTGCTTAAGCCATCCTTGCCAAGTCTTGAAAGAAGAGCCATCAGACACCCGCAGCCAAGTCCCTATTACTTCTATGAAAATTGCCTTGTTGCAAAAAACAATCAGGAAGGATACTCTTGACAAGGCTGGGACTCCTATTCAGTTCAATTCACAGCTTCAGCAATCAATTTCCATAGTGAGATAGAGAAAGGCACTCAACTGTGCCTCAACAACCAATGTATAACAGGGAAACACCTTTTACTGGTCTGCACAGCCAGGCTCTAAGGTTACACATACACATCATAATTTAGAAGGACTTTGAAATATCTGATCTAGCTCTTGGGGTTAACTTAGAAAGTGGGGGGTAGTCAAAATAACAGTACCTTGGGTCAGTTAGCCCTGATGAAAAGCAGGATCTGACCTATCAGATGCCAGCTGGGGACCTTCCTCTTTCTACCACTAACCTCCAGACCCTTGAGAGAATTAAGAGCTGGCAAAGGTCCCTGGGACAGGGTCACAAGGCAAAAATAATGCTGATGCTCCTCAAATCTCAGTGAATGATCCCACTGGCAAATGTAACTTCCTTTCTCTCACTGAGAACACAGCAGCTCTGTTCTAGGACTCTTCTAGAGAAAAAGGAAAATGTTGCCATATGAAGTCAAGAAGAGGAACATGGCTGCCTCGGAGAACAGAGGTTGTGCAAGTAACAGGTCATGGATGAGAAGAGAAACATGGCAGAAAGGGACAGACAAAGTACAGTATTACAGAAGAAGCATAACAGACAAACTTGTTAATCCTGGTACATAATAACAGCTAATATAATATGTATTTGGAATTGCAAAACCCCTACACCATCACAAATCTTGATGCAGGATAGCATCAGGCCATGTGCACACACTAACACCCAATACACTCAGGCATCACATTCCCATTAGCTTTAATAGGAGCTATGCATCTAGCTAGGATTTGGTAATTTCTACCTCCACGCATGTCACAGAATTACAGAATCATTAAGGTTGGACTGTGACTCCACCACCTCCTTGGGCAGCCCATTCCAATGCCTAATCACCCTTTCTGTAAAGAAATTCTTCCTAATGTCCAACCTAAACTTCCCCTGGTGAAGCTTATGACTATGCCCTCTTGTCCTGTCGCTTGTTACAGAGGCTGATGCCCACCTGATTACAACTTCCTTTCAGGTAGCTGTAGACAGTGATAAGGTCATCCCTGAGCTCATGTCCTATGAGCCTACACTGAAGTACAGATAAGGCCATCAATTGGGACAGTGTCTGTCCAGAGGATGCTAGGTATAGGGAAAAAAGACAGCATCCCTCTGTATCTGGGAGCTGCTAGCTCCAAAATCATTCTGTGTCTTAAACATATGAGAGCTTTCAAGGTTGATTTTATTTTCTCTGCAGGCCCATTCCCTAATGGTATCACCTACTGCATGCTCTAGCTTGCATTAAGCACCACCCTATTCACAAGCAGTAATTTTGCAAGAAATTGAGGTGATTTCAGCATATTTCAAAGTATTAAAATCAGTTTAGCAAGTATCAAACTCTGAAGTAAAGTAGATAATAGGCATTAAGCACCCAAGTAAATCCATTAGCCAGTTGCACACTGTTCATGGCTGTACCTGTACCTACAACATCTATGAAGTCAGAATGAAACATCAACCTTCTCCAACTTGCTATAGCAAATCCATTGTTATTTGAGCGAAATAAAAAACTTCACCCTCCGTGATCTCCTCCTTTGCTTTTGCTAATTACTTTGGTACAGAGATTTCAAAACCATTTTTATGCCACAATAAAAAGGTAATGGCTCATCTAGCCTGCAGAGGCATAATTACTACAAATATGTTTGTAATGCAGATAATGATTCTGGACAGCATGTTTCCATGGGCAAAAGCCAAAATGAGCAAGGAGACTAATGACTGTCACTTGACTGCCAATCTTCTAAAACAATGGTCCCTCCAGAAAAATCAACACTGCTGCCTAAAAGCCTTTGGTATGTGTCTCAGGCAGGCACCTAATATTTTGTCTTTCCTCATATTATCCGTTGAAGTTGTGTATTTTCAGAAGGTTGGGCTGGGATTTTTTCATATTTTGTCAACTTTACAGTAAGCAAAGAGCATTAGATAAAGGACCACTAAATAAACAGTATCTTTCACTTTGGAAAGGCAAATTTCAGTCACATATTCATCACTATGGAAATAGTTGTTCAATATTTAGATGTATTTAATGCATAGGATATCTAGATTGATTAAAAAGCAAAACAAAATGAGATGTGGATTTATATGCTTGTAATTAATTTACATATACAATTGGATTTATCAATCCAGTTCTGTGCTATTTAGTTTCCTAAAGTCACAAAGAAAGTTCCATACCTAGAAAATAAATCCAGCTTCCTAAAATTCCTGATTTAAAATATCCCCATTCCTAAAATTCAAGAGGAAAATGCTGGGGGGAAAAAAAAAAAAGCCAACCCTGTTTTTCCTTTAAAAAGGAAAATAGTCTAATCTTAGTGAAGAAAGTGTTCTGGTAGTTTAAAGTTCAACTTACAATCAAAATGTAAAGGAGGGATTCTGAGGAGACCAGACAGGTATTTTTATCAAGCCACAGTTAATGACTGTTTGCATTTCTCTTAGTCACAGTATCTGGAAAGATTTTACCTTAAAAAGACCACAGTAACCATCTTAGGAACGGACTGTCTCTGCTACAGAGATCTGCTCCTCAGTTACCACCAGTATTTTGTGTATTTACCTCAGAGTATGCCAATTCAGAAGTTAAATGTTGTCTTTCCTGCTCCAAATGGTCAAAGATAAGAACATCACAAAAGCAAACTCTGATGAGATACTGCATATGGCACACACAGGCAGCCTGTTGCTAAGCCCCCAAGCAATATACTTCCCCAACCACCTACCTTGGAGCCATGTCCTTTGGGGCACTATAACTCAGAAATTGGGAAGCAGCACTTTACTTCCACATGACCCTCATCTGCTCCTACCTGATCCTACACCACCCTTTACCAGCGCCAGGATACCAACTGCACCAGGGCCATGCAGTGAACCAAACCAGGACCTGACTCAAGTTACACACAACTATCTTTAACCAGGTTATTTTCCAGACAGATCAGTCTTCTGATCCTACCCTTGACTCCACCCCCCACACTGCTTTCAGCAGCACAACAACATAGGGAGGGTGGAAAAAAGAACCAACACAGGAAGGGAGACTGAAAATAGAAGCTATTTAGGCCATCCCCACTGCCAAACTAAGTAACTTGGCAAGTAATTTGTTTAAAACTCATTCTCAAACAAAGATTTAATACATCTGAATTCCTGAACTCTGAGCCTTATTCCTTCTTCTCCATCAATCCCTGCTTCTAAGAAATCCATAAGCCTAAGCTTATTAAGCAGTATTTTGAAGACTTTTCTCTCACTTGCAGTGATGGTTAAGTAACCACCTTCACATCATCTCTCAAGCACACAAAGCCATCTCCAGTACAACCATGTTGGGCAGGTGTGCATATTGTTAACTGGTTGAGGTGACTAGTTCATGTCTGAAATAATTTATCTTGACAGATGCTTTTGGTACTTCCCCTTCTGTTTCAAGCAAGAGCTCTGAAACTGTTGAAAATACACAGAGAGATGGGCATCAAGAAAAAAGCAAACAAAAAGGGGGGAAAAATGGACAAACAATAAACATGTTTGAGTCTCAAATTAAAATGGGTTCATTTCCAGGATGGTGCATTTGCCTGAACCAATCTGTCCATTCTCAGTGAAGAACTGGCAGTCAGCAAACGCTTCAATAGTCTTCTCTTGAGTTATTTTGTACATTCCAGTTTCTTTGCTGCCAACTGTTCAAACCTATTTGCAATGATTTTGTTTTACTTTCTAATTTGAAGAATGTGATGACAGTCAGTGCAAGAAAGCCGTACAATAGTTAATGTTGTGCAAGCACTGGAATGATGAGAAAACTGTTGTCAGTAAACATGGTCATTTCTCTAAAATGTGTTTGTCCGGTCGTTACAGTCGCTTAGTCCATGTTTGTGTGGATGGAAAACTAAACCTGCAAAATGTTCACTTAACCCTATTGGCAAAACAGAAAAAAATGAAGCTGAATACCTCAGGAGCAGATGGGCAAATGAAAGATCTCAGCTATCACATACAGCTTCATAAACCATTAAGGAGACAGGGCATTGCTTGTTCACAATTAGGTCAACAGCAAAACGTTACTGGCATAAGAATCAGTACCAACACGAGAGCTGATCTGAAACACGTCCAGGCCCTAGGAAGCTACCTTGGTGGAATGGTTCCTCTGTAACTGCTTCACTAGCAGCATTTCCCTCCTGAAAAAATGAAGCCAATTTTTGGTAATATACTTGCAAGAAGGAAAACCAGAAATTCTATCTCCTAAAAGCTCTCTTTTCTTCCCACCCACTTTGAGTGGATTTTTTACGCTTCTTGTCTCTGTCTCATTTCTAAGTCCAAGTCCTAGCAGCTGCTTATTAAAGACTTCAGTGGTGATTCTGGCTGGCTGGTGGCAGCTTTTTTCTTTCAAAATAACAAAGAAGATACACAATAAGGAAGATTTCTTCACAGTTTCCAACACAGTGGATGAGTAATTCCAAAGGTATCAACAATTTCTTCTGTTTGCTGTACTGCTCTCTTCTGCTTTATTTAGAGGATACAACATAGCCCTAACCTAAGAGATATCAACAAAGCTATACCACACAGAAGGATCTCCCTTGCAAGGGGGAAAGATGTAATTTACAGCCGTTGCATATAAAAGTTAATTGCACATTATTCTTTTGCAATGGAGATTCCTGAATCCATTTCAATAGTTTATCAAGATAAAACAAGGTAAACAAAGCAAGATAAAACCCAAACAACTCCCCCCATGATTTATTCAAATCTTTAAACACTCCTTAAAAGATAACTTAGTTTGCTGCTGAGTGACATGCAGATGGTATATAAATAACCACACACAGAAGCTTTGCTCTAAGGTTTTGATTTAAAACTCAGAGAAGATTCCACAAGAAACAGCAGACTGCAAGTTGCCACAAGTAAACTATACTCTTGAAAGCACAGTGCATTCACCATACCAGTGGTAGGATCAGAGTAGGATCATGGTGAATCTCTGTGATACATGAAAACGCACAGCCTATATAAAGTTTATACTCCAGAGATCTGAATTCAGTTTTGATGCCATGTTGATCTTGCTAACTTTTGCACACATTTGATAGAACTGCTGCTACTTACTTAATCATCACCTCAGATCCAATACCATGTGCAGATAAATCAACAAGAACATTCTTGTTATTCTGGCATGCCTTCTGTTAGCTCTTATAAAAGAAGTTTCCATTCTTGCATGCCTAGGAATAAAAGTTCCATCAATCAAAATTATTCATCAGTTTTGTAATGCCCCTCTGCCTGACCTTCATTGCCTCATGCAACAAGCAACCTGCTGAGTCTTCTTCTGTAAAGAAGAAGCCTATTCATCTAAGCCATCAAACAGAAAACAAGCAACCTGCTGAGTCTTCTTCTGTCAAGAAGAAGCCTATTTATCTAAGCCATCAAACAGAAAAGTAGTCGTGTTAGTCAAATTATGCAAAAGGAGCGCTGCTGTAACTAACTGAACCCCAGAATCCACAGCACCTTAAAACACCTACCTTCTAGCACATGACAGGCACTATTGCAGTAACCAGACAAGAAGGTAGATGATACCTGCATATAAACAGATTGGGCCTGATTGGACCGATGTTGTAATGAGAAGGCTACAAGCAAGAATTTTTAAATTACATCACTTAGATGCTGCTTATGATCCAGCTTTTCAAGAACACTTACAGTAATACTCTCCTTTAGGATAGGCAGCATAAGGCTTATTTTACACTAGCCTACAGCATCTGAAAACTTGGAGTCAGGTAGAATGCAAAAGTAGAATTAAAATGGATTGAGTGACTTCGAGTACGACTCTGATGAGTATTTATTCACATTGCAAAACTACTGCTGAGACAAGGCTGACTCTAGCTTTTAATGTGGCCCTAATAGAGAGCCTACTGTGATCTGAACTTTAATTATACATAAATAACTTGAGAAAGAGATTCTCTGTTGGAACTAATCCTTTTACACCTTGACCCATATATTTTTCTTAACCAACAGAAGGCATTTAATAGATTAAACTATTAAATATTATCTCTGGTCCAGACCTGCATCATAAATCCCTGAGACAGTATTTTCAATCCAGACAGCCTGAAATTACCTGTTTTTCAATGTCCATTATCTGATACGCCTATTTGGTTTAGCTTATTATTCCAGTCATGGAATTTGTTAAAATTAGGGAGCATATCAGAATCTAAATTATACATTCAGACAAACCCTGGAACTATATAGCCTTGCCTCTTCTCCTAACCTCTTGATGTCGTTTTCCTAAAATCAGCCTGACCAAAGATTTCTCTAGGTTATTAAATTGTTAACATTTCACAGATTTTTGTATTAGTGGCATGAAACTACTGAAAAATCTGTCATCAGAAAAGTAGATGCTACCACAGATGGGGAGGTAGTGCCAAGAACTGGAAACAAGAACTAGAAAGGAACTGGTTTGAGTTTTAGGACTGACAAAAAAGATTCACCCCTTCAGTATTAATTCTGAAGGAGTTTATATTCTTTTGTATTTGAGGAGGAATATTAACTTCCTCATTCCCCATCACAACCTAATTTACACTGCATATCTTTCAATTACAGTAAGGAGGAATAGAATGGCAGATTTTAATTTATTGTATATGACTCTATAGTAATACACACACACCAGTTTCTCTTGATGACTTCAAAAATTCAGTAACATCTATGGAGAGCTGACCATCTAACATCCCCTATCAGAGAAAATAATTTTGTTCTTCTGAAAACTTTCATGAATGTAGCTTTTCTGTTCATTTTACATCAGTTTTTCCACTGTTCCAGATCCTTCACAGCACTAATATGTTACAAAATTACTTAACCTCAGATAGACTCCGAGGCACAGCACCAGGAACCGTTAACTGTTTTGAAATATGATCTCATTCTGCTTTTTTCTTATTGCTTAACCAGTTCCTCATCTCACGCTCTCTCCTCCATGTTAAATGAAAATAAAAAAAAGACTGAGGAGCTTTGTCACAGGCTTTTTGAAACATGATCTCTACATAAAAGTTACTCTAAAAATGCAGGCTACACTGAACAGAAAACGGATCAGAAGACCCACTGCCTGGGCATGACTCATTTTCCACCACACATGTAAGCTATGCCTTGAGAAAGCACAGAGATCAAGATGTCTTTGATCAAATGGGGTCTGTAGTTTAATGACTGGCCCCAAGAAACTGCTTCACTACTCTGAAAAGGAATTGTTTGTGCAAATCATGTGCTGGCTCCCAGCAGACCCTCCTTGTCTAAGTCATGAAGACTCTCCCTCCTACCACTATTAGTCATGCTGAGTATTAATATTATTCATTATTACTCATAGTTTACTCTTTGAATAACCTCATTAATTTCAGTGAGACATTTGCAGTAGGAGTGCATAGATAATCTATGCACTTACACATGCATGCATGTCTAATTAAAGG
>NW_008654179.1:15293-22786 GCF_000695815.1 Acanthisitta chloris | reverse complement strand
TGCTGACTAAGTTGATCCTTAAAATTCTGAATCCAGAACTGAAAGTGTTTGTGGCTGCTGCTGAATATGTGATAAGTCAAGCTTTCAAAAGTACCTATGGCAGAATCAGTCTTCACAGCAACTTTCACAAGGATACCGCAAACCTTTCACCTACTGTACTGGCTCTACTGTATAAAACAAGCTTGGAAAGAGGCAGCTGCCTGTCCCTCACCACTCCCAGACAGCATATTAGTAATGAAATTAGAAAGCAGATTTAGAAGAAAACATACACAGGTTGGTAACTCACAGACGACTCTTAGATTTATTCCTGCTCTTTTGTGGATGCCACTGACATTCAAACCATTTCTCTTCTGTGCATCTTCCTGCTTCCAAAGCTAGGAAGAAAACCAAGCCACTTAACTGTTCACTCTAAGATCACACTGTACTTTATCCCCCTCTGTAGATACCCTGTGATAGAATCATCAGGGAGAGAAGGGCAGACTCTACTTAAAGAAGTAAAGGGCCCACAAGAGCATCTCAAATAATCCAGGTTGTAAATGAGTGCTGTTGCTATTTTGTTTTTTTTAAAGGAGAGTTAATTTTCTCAGTGATTTCAGTACATTTCAAAACTTCATGTATTACAACATTAATTCTTTAATTATATTTCTAAAGAGGAAAATTCTTGTGATAACTTTCTACAGAAATAAATTGGAACAGCGGTGCTACAGGCAACAGGAGACTGGAGGGGTATGCTGGCTGAAAAGAGGACAGTGAGTCAGAAAAGTATGACTGATGTCTGCTCCCTAGTAATTTTCTTCAAATGTTAAAAGAATTCCTGCTATGGCTGAGAATTACAGCTTTTTACTCTGTCCCCATGTCTTCCCCTCACTCCCCTCCCCCAAGCAAAGATTACTAGCAGAGCTAGAAAGTCATCACCCATCCTGTTTTCCCACCACTACCCACCTCATCCCTATGAAAGCCAGCTGGATCCGGCAATGCCTGTGAAGCCAGGCTCCTAATCCCATCAGGGAAGGGTGATAGCAATCTGAAAGCAGCAAGGCGGGACACTTTCTAAATACTACCACCCACAGGAAAAATTGTACTCAGCTGCCTACAGACTATGCAAGCCTGTCTGCTCTCCTGGCTTGGAAAAGGAGCAGGAAAACAAGGACAGCATCAGTTCATGCTGTTTAGTGGCTAGGCCTTTGAGACGCAGGCCCTGTCTTTCCCCTGGATCTGTAGAGCACAACTGGAATGTCAGCTCTGTACCATTGCATTTGCTCTGTCTCATGAGACATGTTGGCTCACGAGTGGTTCCCACTTCACCTTTGTCTGAAGACAAGGTTAAACTTCATGTTCGAGACAGAGCCACAGGCTGGTGTGACAGCTGAGGTGAGCTTAGGGGATCACAAAGAGGCTACAGCTCCTTTGACACCAGATCCCACTTACTAAGTTCCCACGTTTGACAAAGTCCTGCTACTGGATGCACCTGATCAACATGGCCCTGTCTTCAACCCTCATAACCCACTGCACCAAAATCCTTCCTCCGTCACAAGCCTGGTTGTGGCACGCTTGAGAATAAATCAGTACGCGGCACACTGGATGATACAATGCTGCCTTCTTCCTCAAATTGTAAACATGAACCATCCCCTGCAGCTGGGGACAATTTTAATCACCACAAGCTCTTAAGAAATAACAGCCTATGCACTTCCCTCAGAACTGGTGTTGTATTTTGCTCTGATACTGACACATACTGAGGTTGGGGAAGGAAACATTTATCTCCTCCTCCACAGTGAAGCCAGACTACAGGCAGGCACCATCTTATCCAAAGCAATGAATTAAGTGATCCTACCATTGACTGAGCTTTCAAATACTTCCTTTCTCTCAGATAGGCTTCTTCTTCACACACGAGGAGGAGGGGAGTTCTTCTCAGATTTGTAAATATTATCAGAAGTACATTAAACATATTTATTGCTAAGGTACGTTTCTAGACAAGGGCCAATGCTAATATGGACCACAGTTGCATTCAAACCCTCCACCTCTTCCTTCTAAGAGCTCAGCCATAAATTCATGGCAATTCACCAAGGCTGACATACTTTAGCTTAAAAAAAAAACAACTCCAGGGCATTTGCAAATAACTACATGAGAAATAAGAACCAGAGTCTATCAGACAAAACCAGTAACTTCCACACCTGTGAACTTCAGGCCATATTATTAGAATTCTGGAGGCTCAGTTGTATGATTCCAGCCATCTCAGTCAGAAAATTCTGAAATAATCTATTTGTTTGAGAAATAGAGGAAACAGTTATTTACCTATCACATAAGAATCTAGTGAAGAAGTATTAGGTAACATCTGTCTCCGAGATCATAAATCATCACACAAGTACTTAGGAGTATTAGGACTTTCTTTTTTTTGCCCCCCCCCAAAAAACTGGTCATATAATCTGTCTTATACATATCACAGTAATTCTCATGGATATAACAAAATTACTTGTTATAATCTTTAAAGAAACAGGGGTCCAATAAACAAATACCTTTTAATGGGGGGGAAAAAGCAAACACCAAACCCACTTTAAAACTATCTCAATTTTGATCATGAGAAATGCTGTGTTAGCCCTATGCCCAGATACTGGTAAGCAAATGGCAAATTGACTACATTAACTTCAATGGGAGAATGATAGGCCCTCGAGGCAATGTATTTTAAGTTACTGATATTCACAGGAATTTCCCTGCAAGCACAAATGTCATACAGTAACCATTGGGCAAGAATAAAATGGTGACATTATTACTAGTGCAGAATAATGGTTCATGATCTTTGCACTGTGCCCTATAGTGCAAATGTCAGTACATTTATAAAGATATTTCTTTTCCTTTGTGTTTGAGGGTATGGATCACAGCAGGAAATATTTTTATTTTTACACTGACCTTTGCAAAGCTTGCACAGCTAGTTTACGTTGTGGTAATGGGACAACCCAAAGGTCATGAAACATTATTCTGCCCTAGTAACTCTTAGAAATGTGATGGGAGTTAGAAGAGGTATCTGTCCCTAGGGCCAGTTTTTCTAGTCTTCCACCTCTGGAGACCTGGGTTCAATATTGGCCATGCCAGTTACACACTGGAAGCTGTTAAAGAGTCCTCACTAACATTTTACCAGTTAACTGAAGGCTATGATTCCTGACATGGTGAGGTTTCCTCTCTCTTTAGATACTATTGAATCAACCAGATAATAAACTTAATGTTAATACTAGGGCCCAAGAGGATTGGAGCACCTTTTCTACAAAGAAAGACAAGCTGACAAAGGTGGGGTCGTTCAGCCTGGAAAAGAGAAGGCTGCATGGAGACCTCTTCTCGTATCTGAAGGGGCCTACAGGGAAGCCAGGGAGGGACTCTTTGTTCGGAACTGTAGTGACAGGGCAAGGAGTAATGAGTTAAAAATGAAAGAGGGGGGATTTAGATTGGATATTAGGAAGCAATTTTTTCCTGTGAGGGTGGTGAGACACTGAAACAGGTCGCCCAGGGAGGCTGTGGATGCCCCAACCCTGGCAGTGTTCAAAGCCAAGTTGAGTAAGGCCTTGAACAACCTGGTCTGGTGGGAGGTGTCCCTGCCCATGGCAGGGGGAGGTGGGTCTAGATGATCTGTAAGGTCCATTCCAACCCCTTAACATCCTATGATTTTATGATTTCCAAATGCAAAACAAAAAGCTGCCACTCCCTTAGGAATAGACAATGTGAAACTACAAAACCAGCTTGAAGGTGAGGAAGAGGCTTTTTCCTGGAGAACACTGTCGAATAAAAGCTCCTAACAAGTGATGCACAGCTTGTTGGCAGCAGGCTATACTTGTGGTATTTCACAGTGATTGCCAAAACATCAGATTATAACAATGAGTATAGTACTGTGTTAGTCCATGCTTTTCAAAACTACACAAATGTTAAACACAGTGCACAAAAATCAATGTAAAAAAACTTTTACAGAGCATTAGTGTGCATTTGTATAGCAGATAGGAAAGTGAACAGCAACACTGGCTGCAAAATACGTGTATTTTCATCACAATGTCATTTAGGGGGCACAGGATGCAATGTGACGACTGGGAAAAAGAAGTAAAATCGAAGGCTCAAAATCACATGAAAAACAAAACAAACAGCAATGGAAACTAAGGAAGCAGAAGCTGGTGCATCTACTGATGAGTTCAAACTGCCCTGTTGAATCACACATAAGCAACACGAGGTGAAGTAGTTGCAGCAGAAAGAACAGGATTCCTGGGGATGACACATGAATTAGAAAAGCATTCGTCTCTTTTGTTTCAGAACACCCTGTTCTGGCACTGCCATAACATGTCACTTTGAAACCAAAATGGCATTGAGAAGAATTACACAAACATGGGCATGTGGTTAACCCTGCTGAGGCTTGTTACTGTGATGTAACCACCTGATTGTTTTTCCTCAGTGTTTTGCATGCCAGGATTATAGAATTTTTTACAATTTTTAGCCGCCAGGCCTTAATTATATTTGCATTTTGCTAGTACAACAGTACTTCATGCTATTTAACAGAACACCACCTTGTCATGTCTGTGCAACAGTAAGTGCATTGCTTGGTTCTCTTCTCATGAAGCCAATGCTGAAAACATCTTTTAGATATTCCACTCTGATAGAAACAGGGAAGAATTCCTGAGAGAAAGGAATCAACAGCAATTTCGCAATGTTAGAAAACAAGAGGAATGTGCTTGGGGACTAGATTTTTAGGAAGGTTACCAGTAAGATTCCATCTAGTTTTTTTTTATTTTGTTCTTAAAAAAAGGGGAAAAAAAAGTGACGCAATTTTCAAGGAAAATTACCACAGAATAAGACTTTTTTCCTGACAAGGATTGAACCTGCCCAGTGAATTTCACGCTGGATTCTGGCAAAGGGAGTGAACAGATTTGTGACACAAACCTGCCCTCTGCTGGAGCTACACGAAAATGGTGACTACAAAAGAGAACCCCAATATAATTCCAAGGGAATTATTTTTTTGCATACAAATAGCACTTCTTCACATTGTATACTCCCTTTCTTTGAATGACAACGAACTCTTTTTAAAACTGTGAATAATCCATTTTATTTGGTGCTACAGGACAAACAACTCACCTACCAAGAAAACATTACTGATCCTGCATAAACCTAAGTCTATGGAAGAAGGCAAATGCTGGTACAGTGAAGAGTCTGTAGGAAACACTGACATGATAACAATATCTATGTCTTCCTTTCCTCATGAAATTCACCACTAGCTGGCACATGTGCACCTCACCTCTGGGCATATTCATCTTCCTCTAATATTTTCACCCTCATTACACTGTGAAAGTCACATCTATCATTGCTGTCTTGCCCCACTTCTGCACATTCTCTATTAGTTTTTGCCTTAAAAAAGAAAACAAAGACCTGTTTCAACAGGTCCAGCATATATTCTGTATTCACATACACAAAGATAAATGCATGTTAAATAGACCCTTAAGCCCCTCCAGCCTGATACAAACCCTTCATTTTTCACTTAAATAGAATAACCTTGTTAAAACTCAGTCTCCTTGCAAATAAATTACCATGTGGTCCAAAAAAAATGAGTGACCAATCTTTCCTCTCTGCAAAGCTGCAGATGTAGAGCATTTGTAAATACATAGTTTATAGGTACAATTCACTTACCGCAGAAGAAAAATCCTATTTCTTGCAGCAGCCACTCACTCTCAACTTAGAGCTAACTCGTGGCTCATTCTTAAACCCTCTGGTTCATTGTCCCTAGGTATCACAGTTTGTCCAACCTGGGCACATTGCTAACAGAAGCTATTAATGGCATGAGCTTAAAAAACTTTTGCACAAAGGGATGAACTTCAGACCCACTTACATTATAGCCTCTGCTTTCCTGTGGACTTTGTGCCAGTAAATAGTTGTGCCCAAGTCCTCCTGTGCAAACATAGGGTTCCTTGAAAGACTGTAGCCATAATCACTGTTTTGCATGTCCCAAGACCTGCAAAACTGTGTTCATCCGTGTTTGAAGACGACTTTCTGTGTGATCCCTCCCAAGACCTGCAAAACTGTGTTCATCCATGTTTGAAGATGACTCTGTGTGAACCCCGAACATGGTACTCCAATGGGAGGGACTTGAAACATCCATGGGTCGAAGGCAATCAAACAGCCACCTTCACAGGTTCACATGGCGCATATATTCAGACTGCAGTTTTCTGGGGACTGACAGGTCACCTCCCTGAGCAGTACCTACAGCTGTGCCATTATGCAGCCATGCTTTTACATCAGCTGGCATGAGTCTTCTTGGTAGACAAAGGTGTTCATTCATTCACTGCTAGAGCCAGGCTCCTTCAGAGCTGACTGCTCTATGAGCTGCATTCGCACAGAGCTGCCTAGAGCCAGGCTCCTTCAGAGCTGACTTCTCTATGAGCTGCATTCGCACAGAGCTTTAAGGTGCTCAGAGTGATGACTTCACAGCATTCCTGGCAGCTAAGCAAAAGCATGGAACCACTGCCTTGCTGGGAGCAATTGATTCTCTGTGTTTTTCTCCTCTGTGAGACAGGAGCTCTGGCATCCTGCTGAGCTACTTCCTATTCCAGCTGGAGCTGGTGTTCATCATGAAGAACAAAATGGACAGCCTGGCTGATTACTTGGCTTTTGTGAAAAGCAAAGGTGTCCAGCTTTGCGCTCAACTGTGCTCTGATTTCAACAGCAGGCAAAAATCAGAATGTCCGTGTAGGCACTGATGGTCCTACGTTTGGAATCTGAGAAACCTGTCAAGTGGCAAATACCTCAGAAATTATGAAACCTCTGGAAAATCCTTATAAGTAAGTTTACAGCCACATACTTGGAAGAGGAGACTGCAGCTGGAAATATGTGGAAGCATTTTATTCACCTGCCAAAAGAAAAAAAATAGTATTTATTGCAGAGTAAAACCGCCTGGTTATGCACTCTGTAGGAAAGCATTTCAGTTAAAAAAAATAGTATTTATTGCAGAGTAACACTGCCTGGTTATGCACTCTGTAGGAAAGTGTTTCAGTCTGAGCACTATCCCAGGAGAATCAGAGCTCAGGTCACCCCTTACACCTTTGCACTGCACAAATATCTCAGTCTGGTCTTCAGGATAACCCTCAGCAGGCAGAGGCTTTGCCAGTGTTGTGTGTCACGACAGTGTACTTAAGGCAGAAGAAATACAACCCACTAGGTATGGAAAGTGGCAAACATTCTTACATTTTCATGATGCTGATCAGTGCTGGCATTTAATTAATAGGATCCTGGGATGAAAAAAAAAATCCACTGAAGTAATTTAAGATAATTATTAACTGCATTAATAGGATCCTGGGATGAAAAAAAACCACTGAAGTCATTTAAGGTAATTATTAACTGAGTTAATGTCTTGCATTCGACTAGTAAACAAAGTCTATCTTTATTAAACCAAAGAAAAGCAGTGAATTAATCAGTTTTATGGCACACTCTCTTTCTGTGACAAGGCCCTAATCTATGAGAATTGTCTATTTCAGTAA
>NW_008654179.1:289-15204 GCF_000695815.1 Acanthisitta chloris | reverse complement strand
AATCTCACATTACACAGCTTAAGGGCTGGTGATAGTACTTGCAGGTGCAAGCCAAGTGCTCAGTGAGGACAGACTGTAGAACACAATGGGACACTCTAACAGGACTGGGAGACCAGCATGGAATGACAGCATTTTAATAGCCAAATTCTGCTCCCAGTTACTTTCATACAGGTGCTCTGGCACGCTGTATCTACTTTCCAGTCAGGATACCATCTTTTCCCTCTTTCCCATTTCTCTGCTCCTTTCTGTTCAGTTTGCATTTCACCTTGCTAGCTCTCCCCTCATTTTTGTGTGTGTGTCTCTCTCTCTCTCTCCACTTGGAAAACCCTATGCCAAGTTCTTTTTTTTCCTAGGTTTGTACAGTTCAATGGCCTCTATTGAGGAACTCGGTTTGAATTTTTCAGTTTTTAAGGTTATGACATTCTTGCTTGCACACTCCAAGTCATGGTAATACAATGACAATTTTCTTCCTTAGTTGTCACTTGTACTCCCTCCAGTTTTGTCATTAATTATACCCTCAAAAGGGTAGCTATAATTTTAGAATGATCAAAAGGCATTTGATCAAATGAGTGGGACACATCCCTGAATATTCCATGTCACTGTCAAACTTATTTGCATAGGCAGGTATTTTTCTTTCTTACAGTAATCTTGAAACACTGTGGTCACAGCAGATTTTTGCTTTGCCATTTTCAAATGATAATGTGTCAAAACCCTCCTGGGTCTGTCCTGCTTACTTAGTTCTGATCACTGTGCCCTTTCTTCCCTTGAAGTTTTCTTCTTTTTTTCCAATCAAGACATATTAAGTCAATCTCTCTAATTTCAGAGGCAGATGAAGTGCAGCTGACAAGTTTGAGGCAGAGAGAGGAGGAAACTTCTGTCTTTATTCCTGCAAAGAATAACCAGGTTTGTTACTTATTTTTCCCCACAGTTAAAGCTCCACAGCACTGCAAAGGTCTGGCCCCTGAAAGTGGAGACAGCACCTAGCATATCCAGGAGCTCCTCTCCATAACAGGTCCTGTGAGCATCACTGCAACAGAAATAGGAAATGTTCATTTTCCAGCTAACACCAAAATTCTAGCAGAATACAAAGCACGTTTTAAACTGTAAAAGCCCAAAGGCTGTCCTTATACCTGCATCGTATCAGAGAACCAAATAAACTACTGGTGGTTAAAACACTGCTGCAGAAGGTCACAGCCGGACAAGGATTTTGTCTCCTCCTTTCTTCCCCGGCTGGCGGGTGTTTTGGAGAGCCCTTTTCACTCAGCCGCTGTTTACCAGCGCTCACTCGCACAAGAGGGCACTGCAGCCACACACATCAGGGCGCAGAGCCTCAGCCCAGCTACCTATTCAACAGCAGAAAGAGGCTTTAAACAGCTCTTCCCCCGAGTTAAGAGCCCGTGCCTTCTCATCCAGGCTCGCAGCTACCACAGCGCTATGTGCTGATGTATTGCACTGGTGCACTTTGTGCAGACAGGTCAAAAGCATTGCTCTGAGGTAAAATATACCTTGCAGAGTTTATCCCAGTTCCAAACTTGAATAAAATTTGACAGTTATGGTTTACCTGCATCCCCAGGGAGCTAAAGTCAGGGAAAGTCAGTTGAAGTCAGTTCATGCTGTTGAAAGAAAAAAATCTTCAGTGCTTGTAGTAGTGTGAATATTTAGATTGTACTGGCAAAGAGAAACCTAGATATTCGTTCCCAGGACAACCTGAGGAGAGCTCATGGCAGTTTGAGGTGAAAGGTAATAAAAATTTACTGGCATGTCTGTTCACTTGTGAATCTTCAGGCCTGTTTATGCTTCCAAATAAATGGCTTGTCTTCAGGTTCAGAGCATTCACAATTCCCACTAATGCAGTTATAAGTGATAAGCACAATATACTCCAAAATATCAACCTACCACTAACATAAGATACCTATCAGATTTACCTAACTTTAAGCTCCCCACTTAATATTTTCAATTACATTTACAATAATGAATAACTAATAGGTGAAATACTTATGCACCTCGGTACCCCAAAGTATCCAAGATCTGTAGCTCTAGAAACAAAGTAAGAGAAGTAAGATAAATAGAATTACATTTATGTTCTTATTTGACTCAAGCAGTGGGTGGACATGAAGGATATTTACCAAAAAGAAGTTTAGGATGGGAAAATTAGAAGATTAAAAAAATATGTAAAATCAACCACAGAGGTGACCATTTCTGGTAAACCAAGGAATAACAGCATAAGCAAATACCACTTGTACTTTTAGAGTGCTTTTCATTTGGCACTGATGATTATCAGAAGTGGTTTGAAAAGAATAAATCTCAGTAACATGGGTTAATATTTCCAGTGAGGAAATCTGCAACCAAAGCATTGCAATGTCAGACTGCAGAATTTAAGTGGTTCCTATGGGGAATGAGGATTAAACCACATCAAGAAAGTGTTAAGCATGACAGTCCAGAAAGAGCTCAGAAAATCCTTACAGCTGATTGCTAGAAGCTCTCAGGAGAACTATCAATCTGTATCACATTTTACTCTTACACTCTATTAGCTGCTCTAGAGACAATATACTGGTCAAGACAGACTCTTGGCCTAATGCCATATAACCACTCTGTTCCTGTGATCTACTTGGATACACAGGAACCCATACCATACTGATCCTGAGAGATGACCCCACAAACCACACTAGACCCTCATTCTACCTTCCTACACCTTCACCTGAAGACTAACACCTTTATTGTATTGCCTTTTCTTTCTCTGTCCCACTTTTTCCAACCCTACACTACTGAAAAAAACCACAACCCAACAGCCTGCCTTAGGTAAGACTTCTATACAGAGTCTTCTCCAAGAAAACTCAGATTAAAAAGGCAGCTAAAAACCTATGACTTCAGCAGCTGATAGTGATTAAAATTTGCCAGGTCTCAGAACATCTAATAAATCCTTATGCTGAGCTTGCTTTTCTGTAACAGCAAGATTATCAGAAAGCAACATAGTCTTATTACAAATCACAGCATTTCTCTTTCCTACTTTTTGTTCTTTGCTTTTATGCTTTTTCTTGTATTGTTGTGAAGCAGATTTGGACTACAACCACCACAGTGAGTGTTTCAGCACACTTCATCTAATATCAGGGCATATGATACCATCTTTATTCTAGGTAAAGACCAAACAAACAAAAACCCCAATCGCAAAACTGTCAGAATTGCAGAATTTCTTTTAAAAGCCTCTCTGTAGATAATAAAAGGGAAATAAGGGATGTTGGTAGAATTAAAGCCTTCTTGATATTACTGAGATTTAGCTCCCTCCATCTCCTCAAAAGATTCAAAGTGACAATTATTTGCCACAGTATTTCATAGACCAGTATCTCTGGTCCTGAAATGGCAGATAATGCTTAATAGCTTGCTACTGTATGACAACAGAGCCACATAAACACCATGAGCTCTCAGAGCCATTTATTCCAATAAAAAATAACACAACATATGACATGAAATCAGATGAGAACTTTTCAGACATTTATTCCAATAAAAAATAACACAACAAATGACATGAAATCAGATGAGAATTTTTCAGATTCTCAGCAAAGGTATCTGGTCATCCACCTTAAGATTTCCTAGAATTTATCTCCCATCTTCCTTATGCCCAGACACAATCATAAATTCCTCCTGCTTCTGCAAGGATCACCTTTTGTGAATGGAAAAGTACTTTGCTGAACTCAGTGCTAGCATTAAAGAACAGAAGCCTTCCCTACCTATGAACAGCTGCGAACAATACATGTAAGGTTTCAAAAGCTGTTTGCGTACAGCCAGTTCCAACATTTGCTATTTACAAAGACAAAACAACTGTAGTAAATTAATTCTACCAAGATTCTTTGCACTAACCACAGGAGCACTACAGGTGCATTTGTAAAGCCAAAGGGCATAGCACTAAAATAGAATAATCCCTTGTGACATACAAAAGCAGTGTCTGATTTGCTTCTATCATCCAAAGACATTTGCTTGTAGCCCTGTGCTACCCAAATCTAAGGTGTTAATGTACTAGCCTGACTTCAGAAATCTCAGGAGTTGCTCACCCCAGGCGAAAGATATGCATCTTTTTGGGGGGTACTATGCAATATAACACAAGAAAGTTCTAGTTCTTAGAGGAATAAAGCAGCATCTTAGATAACATCTGAGAGAGCAGATTCTTTTTGTACTTTTCTAGGCTAATTCTTTTCTTACTACATTTCTAAGAACAAATAACCATGTTGTCCTTCCCCCAACCATCCCCCACACCTAAAAAAACCCCCACACCCTGCCAAAACAAAAATCCCAAATCCCCTCAAACCAACAAACTCAGAGCCAGTGCAGCACTGGACCATACCTCTCTGTTCAAAACCATTTTAAAGAGCTACAATTTTATGTTACTGACCCAGGGCCAAATTCAACATATTCTACTCATATTAACTTCAATAGTAACACATGAATAAATAGCATTCAGTGAGATTCCTTATACTGGTAAGTACTACTCCATGTGCAGATTGCTATCTCTGGGCCTTTGTGACAGTGTCTCTCTTACCAAGTCTGAAGGTACCCTAGCTCTGGAAAGTCTCTAATTCCAGTCAGTATCCTACTTCTACAGGAAAAGTTTTCCTACTTGTATCTCTAGAATATCTGTTATCTTTCTCCTAACCACACTCCTTTGCCTTTTCAAGGTTGCATCTGAAAGACCACACGCTAGATCGTTATGCTTCATGTACATACCTTTTGCATGTTTAGGAGTATGCTAGGTGGTGCATAACCATTATCACAGCAAATGGAGCGTGTTTTTGGTGTTACATTTGCAACCAGAAGTGCTAGAATTGCAAGCCCAGAAAACAGGTGTGTAAACCCTGTCAGAGTTGCTGCATTGAAGCTGGAAACTGAGGCTATTATGTTTACAAAACTCAGGCATATCCCTCAAGGCTGTGACCTGGAACCTTCCTCCACACTGGGGAGGGTTTCCTTATAGGGATGTCTTGTGTTAACTGACATGGTAATTCTTAGAATTTAGGAACAACTACACAATTTGGAGATTATTAACATGTTACAGAATAGAATTTAACATAAAGCAAGTTAAAATGTCTACAACAGTGAGAAACACTATATGAGATTCCTGGTAGGTGTGGAAGCTTTCAGCTCAGGCACTCGAAGTTAAGTTCAGAGCAGACATACACAAAGGGTATGTAACAAGGACCAAAGCCCTGCATTAGAAAGAAAATCCATATGCAACTCCTTCATACTACCTCCTGACATGAGTCTGTGCTGGGCTTCATGCTGCAGAACTGAACTTCATTTTGTGGAAACAAGCCAACAGCTCTGATTTGGCATTTAAAAGGTCCAGCTCAAGGGCCTGTCCCTGGGAAGTGATGACCCCTTGATTTTTGCTGCAGTCAGATCTTTTTTTCAACACCTGATTCCCACCACCCTCTGCGACCTTGATTTTTGCTGCAGTCAGATCTTTTTATCAACACCTGATACCCTACACCCTCTGCAGACACACATCCTGCCTTAGGGATTTTCATCAGGGAAGATACCTGACTTTCTAAGAACCAACTCCAAGAAAAGCATGAACCACCTTCAGAGTTCAATAATTTTGTCTGATGCACAGGAAAATGCAACAGACTTTCAGGACTGTACAAGAAACAAACAGGACATTGCTCTCTTGGAATAAAAATGGTCAAAAGTGTCAGAATATTACATAAAAAGTACAGCAAAAGCAGACACAGGAACTACTGAGGCAGCTGCCACTGATCCATTTCAGTGAGTTTTGCTCTCACATATAATGCTGCTCTTTATAAACAACAGTGAACATACTATTTGCTCATGAGTGCTGTCAGAAGGCAGCAAGCTACACATGCTCTTGCAGTTGTAGGCCGAGGTCATAAAACAAGACTGTGCCACAAAAAATGTACAGTGGTACAAAACATTTAAAGCCATTTGATCTGAAGTATTTCAGGCCCTTTTGGAAAAAAATACTGAGTGAAAACCTTTTGCTCATTCACCCCATCTAATCCCAGAAAAAAAGGTTAGTGTACTCCAACATGATACCACAATGTTTCAGGTTAAAAGAAAGTGGAACTCCTGCCTTGCTCATTATATTACATGTGATTTTGGAGCAACTGCTGCAGGAAGCTACTGCATTTCTATAAAACTACAATGGTATTTTCAGTACAGGTAATACAATACAATTATTTACCTGACAGACTGGCACCTTTTATTAGAACTTTGTCTTTTTTTCAGCAATTTAAAGCACTGGTTCAAGGAAAGTATTTCTTGGTATTAGTTTTCTGATACTATAGCATAATAGACTGATGAGGCTGTAATAGTCTATAAACCTTACAGCATTCTATGAGTTCTGCATACAGTTGCAAAATACAAATTGAAGGTGCATTTTTCTTATTAATTATAATAGTAGTATTCAAAATTCATACCGTGTCATACACATATGGTGACACTACTAATTCTGTGACTGAGGATTAAACATGACTTCCTGGCACTTACGAACACTTCTCCTTTAAAATGAAAATACTGAGTTTATAGCCATAGTTCCATAAAATAATAAGTCTGGTATTAGGACAATTGGCATCAGATTAAAAAAAGGTTACAGAAGCACATTACATAAATCAGTAAGTTTCCATGAAATAATTTGCTTGATCAAAGCTCTTCAGTGAAGTCTTGAAAGTTACATTAGAGTCATTAATTTTGGTTGGAAAAGACCTCTAAGATCATGAAGTCAAATCACTAACCCAGCACTGTCAAATCCACCACAAAACCATGTCCCCAAGTGCCACATCTACACATTTTCTGAACACTTCCAGGGACAGTGACTCCACCCCTTTCTCTGGGCAGCCTGTTCCAATGCCTGACCAACCTTTCAGTAATGAAAATTTTGCCAATATCCATCTAAAACTACCCTGGTGCAACGTGAAACAGTTTTGTCTTGTCCTGTGCCTGCTATGTGGGAGAAGAGACTGAGCCCCACCTCACTCAAACCTCCTCTCAGGTAGGTTTAGAGAGTGACAAGGTCTCCCCTGAGCCTCCAGGCTACACAACCCCAGCTCCCTCAGCTGCTCCTGGTAAGATTTGTGCTTCAGACCCTTCATCAGCTTTGTGGTCCTTATTTGGACATGCTCCTGCTCCATTCTCTCAGTAGGCTTTGTTTGATGGTTATCACATCATCACCCTGCTCTGCAAATGACCTTCCTCAGCTCAGATCTTTACTCTGTACCTTCCTGCTCTTTTTCTTCTTCCAGTGCTCAATAGTGCATGCCTGGTGTGCCCTTCAATGCTGACCCAAGCCTCTAAGTTCACCCACCAGAATCAGGCCTTCCTTTTCTGCTACTGAACCATCTCATCAACTTCCAACCTGTCAATCCAGCCTTCATCCTTGTGCAGGCTGCTGCTGATCAGACAGAAACGGGTCCCCATGCCAGTCAGCCATGACTGCAAAAGCATCCTAACACCAGCACCCCAGGCTAGAGGACACCCATGCAAGACACCATGCAAGCCAAGCAATGTGAGGACTAATTCATCTAGCACTGCCTTCAGAAAGCAAGCATCACACCATGGGAACTTGAAGTGATGCTAAGGCTCAGAAAAGTAACAGACTCAAGGGCTGCTGGAGCATCCACCTCCTATACTGCAACAGAACTAGTGCAATAGGAGACTAAAGTGCATTTAGTGCTCCCATTTACTGGATAGAAGAGACAACAACAAGGCACATATTGCTGAAAGAGGAGCAGGCACTCAGGGAGGGACAGAAGAAATGAGAAAAAGGCAGGTCCAACAAACAGCACTCTAAATCCTAGAGGAACCTAAGGAAATTACCTGCAGTCTGAAAACAAATGTAAAAAGGAGACTGCTTGGTGGCATCTCACAGGGATTACAGAATCACAGAGGGATAGCTCACATGGCTGGGTTGTTGCAATGGATGAGAAAAAAACAGGCTGGGAAGGTAATATGAATGACTTTCAATCTATGCAAAAGGTTGGCTACAAGATACACTTCTTAGCTTGGAACAAGTGACAAGGCAGTCCAGACCTTATGGGTAAGGATCAGAGAACAGTCCAACATAGATAACATTGTGCAAAGAGCCTGCTACATACCTCCTGATCAGGAACAGGAAGTAGAAGTCTCCATTTGAGAGCTGGAGGAAGCTCCATGAGCTGGTACTCCAACTCTAGTGCCCACTGGTGCTCACTGAGGATGAGAAACACCCTGATATCTGAAGACAGGGTAATATATCTGGGCAGAAATGATCCAGATTTCTGGTCTGTGTTGATGGCAATTTCTTTGTGCAGGTGACTGATGAGTCTTTTGGACTTCTTACAAAACGAAGTATGAGATGAAAAGGGCAGCCATAAGATTGCGATTAAAATTGTGAGAGAAGTGAGAAAGACAAATGATACAATTACAAACTGGCACTTCAGGAGAACAGAGTTAGGTTTAGTTCAGGGATATTCTTGGTAGGGGTCTCATGGGAGGGAAAGAAAAAGACTGTGAGAGCTGGTTGGTCTATAAGGACAACCACCTCAAAGCACAAGACAGCTCATTCCTGCATGCAGTGGTGGAAGGCCAGGATAGATGACCAGAGAACTCCTTATTCCTGAGTTCAACAACAAGAAGAAAGTATATCAAAGGCATAAGCATGAGCAGACTTAGTGTCTTTGGCTCTATCTCCTGTTATGTTAGATGCTTCGAAGTCTTCCAAATTTCTGCAAGTACTACTATGCAGACAGTGAGATTCTTTCCATTTCCTCCAAAAAGAACTCCTCTGAGCGCTCTAATCAACAAGGTATAATTTTGTCTATAGATCACTACTATTTATAACTGTTTGACATACTGAAGTTCTCATTTGAAGCTTCTATATTTAGCCTGGAGTTTAGTAGAGTTTCTGGCCCTTATTCCAGTGGTGAGTTTGGTAACAACAGGTTATAAACCCTGACCTCATTTGGTAACAACAGAAACCCAACCCTGACCTCATTTGGTAACAACAGGTTATAAACCCTGACCTCATCTTAGGGGGAACACCTGTCCTGAGCCATCCAGACTGTCCTCAGAGCATGCATCAGAAACACACCATGACTTCAGAAACACACCATACCTTTCACCTGTATCTATGAAATACTTCTACAGCTACTCATAGACCAACAGGGACAGATGCCTGTAAACCTATCCATATCCACTCACACAACAGGTTATAAACCCTGACCTCATCTTAGGGGGAACACCTGTCCTGAGCCATCCAGACTGTCCTCAGAGCATGCATCAGAAACACACCATGACTTCAGAAACACACCATACCTTTCACCTGTATCTATGAAATACTTCTACAGCTACTCATAGACCAACAGGGACAGATGCCTGTAAACCTATCCATATCCACTCACAGCTGTGTGTCATTTTCTGAAACAACAGTTTTGCAAGACCAAGTCAAGAACCAAGGATCATTAATGCATTTTATTTAATACTGAAGAATGACAGACCCTGATCCTGAATGTAGTCATCATCTTTTTGAAATGAGACAAAGATTTTTGTAAACCATTTCAGCTGGTTACATGGCCACCACACAGTTCTGCACTTGTCTCTCTCGCTCTCCTCAATTCTTGTTGGCTGGAGTTTCCAAGCATCACCCAAGATGATGGCAAACATGAGTTGCCTATGCAACACATTATGCACTGTGTCTCAGCCAGTCCATAACAGTGACCTTCTAGTTTTTCAAGTTATATGCTCAATATATTATATGCTCTTCATAACACAACCTGCTACTCACACATAGGATTGTAGTTTTCTCCAACTGCAGCTTCCTCCCACAGATAAAAGAGACATTTCTCACAGGCAAGGTATATTTTACCAATCCATTTATTTTGAATGAATGTTTACTTCTTATTTGGAGGAGAAAGAGGCATCAAAGCTGGTATTTTCTTAACACAGTTTACTATGTTTACCCAACTATACTCAACTCCCCACTTCTCTGAGCAAAATACACAAACATAACCCATTCTTGTGGATTCCCTGAGCAAGCTTACTTTACACAAAGAAATAGTTTTCCAGAGTCTGAGGCAAAAACTGTTAATTCAACATAAAATCATAGAATCATAGAATCAACCGGGTTGGAAGAGACCTCAAAGATCATCAAGCCCAACCCCACCGTTGCTACTAGACCATGCCACATCCAGTCTCATCTTGAATATATTTCCTTATTCCCAAAGTAGTCCAAGGAAGCAAGCCTGAGAGGCATGCCATTAACTGCAGATTTAAATTAAGGTGATCACGACCATACTGCAATGTTGCCAGCCTGCACAAGAAAGGCCACACACTCCAAGCAGTATCTGCATTACTGTGCTCCCTGTCACCTCTTCCTGATCATCTCACATTTCCCACAGCCATGACACAGTGAGTGACTTTGCAATTCTTTCCTGGGGACCTTAGGCTTTCTGGACACTCAGAAGGAACAGAAAGGCAGTAATGAAGCATTTATCCCCATCCCTGGGGAAACATCATTTTATCTGAAGAAGAGATTTTTGTCTATTTGAATGATAAAGCTGCAATTTCACAATTCACAGTATTACAAAATAAGTTAACATAAGGTTACACCGAAGCTAAATCATGCCCTCTCTTTCTACAGTCGCTGGAGGATTGCTTGCAACTCCCTTCTCCACCGATCCTGGGCATGTCATCCTGCCCTCTCCTCTGCACTGCCTCTGCTCTTGCTGGGTCTTAGTTGAGCCAATTCAACTCGAGAACACAACAGACTGCAATTGTCCTTTTCTCCTGGATGTATTTTCTGCCAAGTCTGCAAAATGAATCGATTCACAAAGAAGCTGGATAAGTCCCACAGTTGCTACAAGACAAGAAGTGAACTTGCAAACCAAGCTTAAAAAGGAAAGACTACAAAGACATATGAACCTTTCTCTTTTCTCAGCTGTAAATGGAACCTTAAATCAGCTCCACCCCACTCTCATATCTTAATTCTTCCTCTTCAGTAAATATATACCACAAGACTTGAGAGCTTTGGCATAGCTATTAACTTCTGTAGCTGTTATAATAGAGGACACTGAAAGCTTTAGCTTTTAGACAAAAGGAGAGAGGTAATCTACTTAGCCTCCATCAGGGTTGTTTATAGGTGTGGTTATGGCCAATCTTGAAGTCTTTCTATAGAGACATTTGTTTTTCACTCTATACTTCAGTGACCTTTAAACATTATGGGCGGCCATTAGCACCTCTCAGCATAACAATATTAAATACCAGCGTGGAGACTGATGCAGATAAAATGTGATTGAAATGAATAGGGTCGAGGAACACAGTTTGCCCTGTTTGGGCTTTGGCCCTCTCTGTGACTCATTGTTTGGAGAACAGCCCACCAACAGGAAAAGGGATCCTTAGGGTTTTTTTCGGGGTTTTTTTTGTTTTTAATCCCAGTCCCTGGACAGGCTGAAAAAAACCCCAGCCACCAAAAGGGCACTATTTCTCATCCTGTATTATCCATTGCATCCCTCAGAGATGGGATGCAACTCACTAACTGCAAGTGAGAGCAGAGGGAGACATAGCCTACTACCTTAGCCACTTCCCTAAAACACCCACAATCTAGCATTAGTCTGCCATCAACCCACAGTTCAGAAGAATCCCATCAATGGTTGTGAGATTTGTTTTTTTAAGTCTCCGGTGAAATACTGCACTACTTTTTGTTTGTTCACTTCTTGTGCAGCGTACTAGAGCCAAGCATACCCCTTATTCCATGCCAAATGTGAAATGAAAAGTAGCCTGCCACAGAGCATCCCTCCTGCAGCTGCTGATCAGACACTGCCCTGGAACTCCTATTTCAGACCATTACCAGGGCAATTGCATCTCCTCTACGGATTCTGACTCAATGGGAATTTCAGAAACAATAACTGAACCCATGTCATAATCACAGTTTTCAGGAGCAGAAATCACATTCAGGCTATTACACGCATTCCATTGTACCACGTAAAGATTAAGCCTTTTGTGGCACAGCAAAAACAGGCAGCTAGTGTTTTCTAATACCTACGGTATTTCTCTTCCCATGACTGGAATCAGGAAAGCACTACACCTAACCACAGGCAAGGGTTGATGAAGTAAACTATGGAACAAACACATGCCCACGGACAGCTGTTGTGAGGTATGAGAGATGCTATAAAGCCACCTTGTACCATGCTCCCACAGCTGTCTAAATGCTGTGGCATCTCCACCCTATCCACTAGTCCCTTCACCATTTTCCACATAGTGTTTATACCAAGCTCCTTAAATGCTTTGGAAGACTAGCACCTAAACTGGCCAGATCACCATCCAGACATTAGCTATTGACTCAAAGAAATTGAGCCAGCAGCATGATACTGTCATGTGCTGTTGTTATTAGGGGGCGCAGGGGGGAGAGGATACCACTGCTTAAAGTGATGAAAGCAGTCACCAGCATCCCTGGCAAGAATATGTAACTTTTTCATTCTTATATTCTGCTCCCTTTCTTCTTTCTGCTCAGTGCCAGCCGCAAGCATTTCTGCTACTGCACAGTGAACTGGAGAATTGATCTGACTGAAAAATAACCCAATTCTTCACTTCCAATCCACTACCCTTACTCATTGGCCCATCCTGACAGCAAGCATTTCCAGAGGTTTATTATGTACATATAATTTAAGCAGATCAAGTAGAGAAACAGGCTGCACATTTGAAACAGAGCTTTAAAATGCAGATTTATCTGCTATTCAGGATTATTGCTGGCACAAACTTTAGGAACTTTACTCTTCCCATGAGTAAACCCAAGACCACTCCAGTGTCACAGATTTTGCAATAATTTTTCTTTTGGATCAAAGATATTCCACTGAAAACAAGAAATTTACCTAATTGTTCCTCTCAAATAATCCTGCAAAGGAGTTGCAAAGCAAAGGCAGCAGAGCTGAATCCTGTATCTGCTGAAAGAAGTAACACAAGAGCTGGGTTAACAATAATCTTGCAGCTTAAAACACAAAGCTACTGGAAAATAAACTAGTTGAGGTATTAGTGGAGACTAGGCTACACAGGTGAGACTATCAGTCCTGCCTGAACTGAGAAACAGAATAAAATTTACCTGCTATTGTGAATAGCCTCTAAAAAGTCATCTTTGCATTGACAGGCATTGAAGTGCCAGTCTAAAAGCTCTCCTTGCTCAAATTATATCTTTGTTAGGGCAGGAATGTCATCTTATAATATTCTTGGAGAGGAAAACAGAAACATTTCTGTTATTGAGAACTTATCACTAAAAACAAGCAAGCTCATTACAAACCAGTTAGTTTCCTAATAAAGGTTGTTTTCTTCCTCATAGGAGACTTGCAACTATGCCAAGCAATTGACAAATGCTGTATTGCTTTATGGACAAATGGGATTATAGCTAGTCCATGAAGCTTAACAATTAGTGCCCTAGCCACACTACAAAAACCTAACCCTGCTCTAAGAAAACCAGGGATCATAACAGAACAGACTCCTTTGCCCTCCTACTGTGTACTGTGATATACAATCACAATACAGAGGAACCCCAACATGAAGTTTCATTCTCAAACCTGCTAAAATGATACTACTTTACGTTACATACAGTTTAGCAGTGCCTACTTCAGCCACAAGAGTCCTTCTGTAAACCAGTAAAACTGCAGAGCTCGTACTTCAGTGGAGGAGAATACAGACTTACGTGGAGATCCTGATACAGATTTGTTAATGCATGTCGCATTCCATGCTTCCTTCCCTCATTTACAGATATCATGCCCCACTGAAAGAGAACTGAACTTTGGGGCCTTTCTTTCCATGAAGAATACTTCAGGAAGAAGGAAAGGAGGGAATCATCTTTTGAGGGACAATGGCCAAACTAGGTTGGAAAATAAACCCTTTGTTAATAAAATATCATCAAGAAATCAGTTCCCTGCTGCAGATGAAAAATAAATGTCACATAACAGAGAGAAGACTAAATTTTGTTCAGAAACCTGGGATTGAGCTGACAGTCAAAACCCAGGTTGGGAGAGGGACTCTCCCTCCAGACACAGAGGCTTCCTGCGCCTGATTAACATGACTCACAGGTGGAAACCTTCTGCAGGCATATAGTTACCTCTGTGACTAAAGTTAGGCCTTTATGTTTTATTACTGTCAGGATAAGAACTGCAGATCTACCTCCTCTCCACACAGCACTCCTTGTGTTAATGCGGATCTGCAGGCAGGCAAACCATGCAGCACTCCATTTCTCTTTTATTTCCTCTTCCTCACCTGCATTTTATTTGCCTCCAAAATGAAAACAGGGGAGAGAGCAGCAGGTTAGAGGAAAGCCTGCAGAGGATTCCTCCTCCCTAGATTAGGATTTAATTGTATTCCTGGTGAGTCCCTTCTGGTTGCGCTTGGTCTTTCAGATGAATGTTTCATCAATATGATTAGGATCACATCTCTCAGTCTCGTCTATTTACACAATCGGTTGTGACAGCTCTGAGTATAGTACTCCCTAAAGGAAATATTAGATACTACCCTATCATTTTATTCAAATCATATTTTGCACTCCACACTTTCAGCCTAATGTCATTCTCCCATGGATTACATATTTGTGATATCCAGCAAGCACTAAAATCCTTCCAATAAGGATTAGATTAATATTTACATTAGCCATACTCATATTATTATGATCTGGTCTGTGGAGATTTGCAGAAGTGGAGGAGTGGGCTATAGATAGCTCAAGGTGCTGGGGAACCGTGCTTGTATGTACAAAAAAATGGGGGGCAGTTAATAACAACAACAACAATAATAATAATATATACTATTTCATGGGGTGGGCAGGCGAGAGGGAAGGGCCAGCCAGCACCATCTCACTCACCTCAACCACTTTGCCTCCCTTTTCTCTCCAGAGCCGGGCTGCCCCGGCACGCCTAAGCGGTTTTCCCATCGGGAAGGGGAATTAC
>NW_008654179.1:0-255 GCF_000695815.1 Acanthisitta chloris | reverse complement strand
TTCCCGGCGGTCATCCTCACCTCAGGGCCGTCTCTGCTTGGCCCCGCGGCGGCAGGACAGCCCTGAGAGGGGGCTGTAAAGATAACCATTCCCGGGAAACCCCCTCTATTAACACCGCGCTCCTGTCAGAGAGGAGGAGATGGAAACGAGCGAGTAGGGGTTGAAAAGGCGACGTTGAAGAAGGTGGGGGCAGAAATTCAGACCGAAAGTAAAACCCCATCACATTACTCGAAAACACACCAAAAAAAATACCTG
>NW_008654178.1:1352-2486 GCF_000695815.1 Acanthisitta chloris | reverse complement strand
GAATTTTAGGGCTTGGAATGGAGATGAGACTATGGAGGTCCAATCTCTGGCATGGGGAGGGACAGGTCACACCCGGCGTCGCACGGCGCCGTCGCCGGCACCACGAACGGGCTCTCAGGGATGTGCTCCTCGTTGAACTTCACCGACACCTCGTAGTCCCCTGAGAGCAGGAGGAGGAGAACTTACCCTCGGGATCATGGAATTTTAGGGCTTGGAATGGAGATGAAACTATGGAGGTCCAATCTCTGGTGTGGGGAGGGACAGGTCACACAAGGGCAGGGTAAGGGGCATGGGAACATGGTCATCATGGAGGGGTGGAGTGGGTTGAGGGGGTGAGATGGAGCTTAGAGGTCATCCAGGCCCAAATCTCCTGCTCTGGTTGCTCAAGGTTGGTCATGGTTTCAGCCAACCTGGTCTTAAGGGGTTGGGATGGAGCTCAGAGGTCATCCAGTCCCAAATCTCCTGCTCTGGTTGCTTAAGGTTGGTCATGGTTTCAGCCAACTTGACCTTGAGGAGGCAATCATGGAATGGTTTGGGGTGGAAAAGAGCTTAGGGATCATCCAGGCCCAAATCTCCTGCTCTGACTGCTCAAGGTTGGTCATGATTTCATCCAGCCTGAACTTGAGGAGTCAATCATGGAATGGTTTGAGTTGGAAAGGACCTTAGAGATTTTCCAGACCCAAATCTCCTGCCCTGGTGGCTCAAGGTTCCTTTGGATGCAGCCCAGGCCTGGGTGGCTGTGACCACACACTGAGCTCATGAGGAGTTTCTCCTCCACCATCACCCCCAAATCTTTCTCCTTGGGGAGTTTCTCCTCCACCATCACCCCCAAGACCTTCTCCTCCACCATCACCCCCAAATCTTTCTCCTTGGGGAGTTCCTCACCCACCATCACCCCCAAGACTTTCTCCTCCACCATCACCCCTAAATCTTCCTCCTTGTTGAGTTTCACCTCCACCATCACCCCTAAGTCTTTCTCCTTGGGGAGCTCCTCACCCATCATCACCCCCAAATCTTCCTCCTTGTTGAGTTTCACCTCCACCATCACCCCTAAGTCTTTCTCCTTGGGGAGCTCCTCACCCATCATCACCCCCAAATCTTCCTCCCTGTTGAGTTTCTCCTCCACAATCACCC
>NW_008654178.1:0-1320 GCF_000695815.1 Acanthisitta chloris | reverse complement strand
CCCCCCCAACCTGCAGATGTGATGAGGTTGCCCTGACCCACCTGTAGGACCTTGAGCTCAGCTTTGCGTCGTTTCAAACTTTTCAAGGTCCCTCTAGCTCCATCCCCTCCCGCCCCACACTTGGTGCCACCTTGTTGAGGGATCTCTGACCCCACTGGTCATGCCACCAGCAGAGTTGACCCCTGAGGGACACCAACTCCTCACTGACCTCCAGGTGGGCGAGGAGCACTGACCACAGCCCTGTGGGTGACCCCCCTGGCCATACCTGGTTCCTGCACGACGTAAGAGACGCCGCAGGATCCGTCTTTGCGGTCCTCGAAGGCGATTTCAGCCTTGCTGGGACCCTCGACGGCGATGGAGAGTCCTCCAGCTCCGGCCTCGCGCGTCCAGATGCTGAACTCGGCTGGGGAAGGGGGGACAGGGGGGTCAGGGCACCCCAAAACAGTCACATTGGGGTGACAGCCCCAAATGTGGTCCCTGAGCCCCCCCAAGGGCCAGGCTTAAGGACCTGGAGGTGGAATTTGGAGGACTTAGGTGGAGTTTGGAGAGATCCAGGTGGAGTTGGGGAGCCCCTCTATGGGTTTTGGGGTGCCTCAAGTGGGTTTAGGGAGCCCCAGGTGAGGTTTGAGGAGTCCCAGCTGGGTTTGGGGAGCATCAGTTAGGGTTTGGGGGACTCAGGTGGGATTAAGAAGACCCAAGTGGAGTTGGGGAGCCCCTCCGTGGGTTTTGGGGTGCCTCAAGTGGGTTTAGGGAGCCCCAGGTGAGGTTTGAGGAGTCCCAGGTGGGTTTGGGGAGCATCAGTTAGGGTTTGGGGGACTCAGGTAGAGTTAAGGAGACCCAAGTGGAGTTGGGGAGCCCCTCCGTGGGTTTTGGGGTGCCTCAAGTGGGTTTAGGGAGCCCCAGGTGAGGTTTGAGGAGTCCCAGGTGGGTTTGGGGAGCATCAGTTAGGGTTTGGGGTGCCCCAGGGGAGTTCAGGGCCTGTCACAGGGTCAGGGCAGCCCCCCAGGACCCCCCAGAGATGCCCATATTGGGTCTGGGGGTACCCCATGGCTATTTTGGGGTGCCCCAAAGGAGTTCATGATCCATCACAGGGTCAGGTGACAGCACCAGTTTGGTAGCATCAGAGTTTGATGAGCCTCAAGGGCCTGTCCACTCCTCCCCACCATCACTCCCAGTCCCTCCCAGTGCCTCCCAGTGCCCCCAGCACCACTCACCGGGCACACCAGCCTCGGCTCTCTCCAGGCCAGGCCCCCCAGCTCGCACCTTGTGTGCTCCCCCCTCGCCCAGGGGCCCCACAGTGAACTGGAAGGGGCTCCCTGG
>NW_008654177.1:9036-19909 GCF_000695815.1 Acanthisitta chloris | reverse complement strand
GGAGTGCGGGCACTGTCGGGATCGGGATGAGCAAGGCTGGAAAAGCCCAGGAGATCCTGAGGTGTCGGGCAGAAATGGGACACAGACAGATAGATGTAGCTGAGCTTCAGGAGTACAGGCACAAATCTTAGGGGCATAATCAGAGAATCAATCGGGTTGGAAAAGACCTCTAAGGTCATCAAGTCCAACCCTACCATGGTTACCAGACCATGGCACTAAGTGCCACATCCAGTCTCAGCCTGAAAACCTCCAGGGATGGTGAATCCACCACCTCCCTGGGCAGCACATTCCAATGCCTGAGCACTCTCTCTGTAAAAAATCTCTTCCTAATATCCAACCTAACCCTCCCCTGGCAGAGCTTGAGTCTGTGCCCTCTTGTCCTGCTGCTGGTTGCCTGGGAGAAGAGACCATGAAGATGCTTTCTTAAGCAGAAAATTATTCCCTCCCCACCCTTCAAGGAAGAGCAGGGAAGATGTAAGTTGTCCAGAGAAGAAAGGTGGTAAATGCAAACCTCTTCCCAGCTCAGGGAAGGGGAAAACATGACACTGCAGCATTAGGGACACACAGACCCACATGTGTTCACACACAGGTCACACTTTATTCACTGTCTGCTCCCCAGCCCTGGCCCAGGGACACAGCCAGGACACACGTTACCAAATCAGTTACATTAGACATGATTACCAAAGCATTGTTTGTTGGGAAAGAACCAGCACCCGGATTAAAATCCCCCCTAATTTAATATCAGGATATCCTCAACCCATGGCAGATTAACTCCTGGGAAAAGCTGCCTAATGGCTTAAGAGCTGTGAAGTGTTTCAGGCATGGAGTTACACACAGATGATCCCTGAAGTCAGTCACAGAACTAGGAAAGATGAATCCCCCTGCAAAGTGACATGATTAAAGGAAATTCTACCCTGCCAAGTGTTTTCCTATGGAAGAAAAAGAGTTTGGCTGTTCCAACGAAGAGAAATCTCTCCCTGAGAAGCAGCTTCTTGCCCCCAGCCGGGCTGAGCCTCCCCGGAAGCACAACAGGCACGAGGAAGTTGTGCATGTAATGTGTGTTTTGCAACTTGTAGAAGGCAGGAAATGGTATAAAAGGTCAAGCACAGCATCTTCTCGAGATTTCCACAACTTGGGTGAATTAAAAACAACTCCAACATCAAAAAAATTAGTTGAGGCCACTTCTCTCCCACATATCTGAGCACCAATTAGCCATTCACACACACAGTTGGGCTGACTTAAAAAACTGAAGTGCAGGTCCCATCTTCCCTTTCAGATCTAAAAACAGTAAATGAAGATACAGAATCACCTCACCTTGGTTATCAAACCTCCTTGGAGCTACACCTGACTGTAAACTCAGAGCAGGAGGTACTTGTGACACACTTGGACACACCATTAAAAGATCATGTGCTATTCTAGCCAGGGAGTTTTGGCCAGAAGAGCTGAGATTTATTTAAGATCTTCCTCTGGTGCACTAGTTTTTATCTCCTGTGCAGCTGCTGCCACCTCTATGTCCTTCTCTGTCTTCTCCTCCAGCTTCTCTAACACATCATACCATTTCTCCAGGGTCCTGTTGTCTCCCTTTGGCTCTTCAGCTTCTATAGTCACCTTCTTTGATGATGGACCCTTTTCCAACATGGGTAACTTCCTATCAGTCACCTTATCTTTCTTCTGCTTTCTGCTGTCCTGTGCCCCCTTAGCTATGGCCCTGAAGGGCCCCACAAGCCAGTTTAGAGGGATGCTCTGAGTGACATACTCTAACAGGACATCAAGGGACCTCTGGGCTTCTGCCACATGGTCCTGGCTCTGGGTCAGGGTGGTGCTGGAGAGGTCCTGGAAAGACACAGCACTGGAAAAAGAGCTATGGAGCTTGTGGATTTTTCGAGTAGCCTCATACAGAACTTCCTGGATGTTGCAGGGAAGGCCTTGGATGCTGAGTTTCAGGTTCTCATAGATAGGTGGTAGCTGCTGAGTGATGATCCTCAGCATAGCTAGAGTCCGGGACTCTACCTGCTGGGAGAGAGACAGCTCAGTTACTAGAGCAGATGGGATAGACACCAACCATGTGAGGCCTGATTAGATACACCTTCCAGGGATACCTCTGGCTGGCAGGCAGTTTGAACTTGGTTGCCTTTGGGTTGGGTTAGGCTCCAGTCCACCCACAGCTGATGGAGCTTCTCCTGCCCATCCAGCAGCTTCTGGCCAACCTCCTGTTTCACACCTTCAATCTGATGGGAGAAAGGAGAGGAACAGCTGTATTGCAAGCACACCCCAAGAAGCACAAGCACTTCCCTCCCAGGGAGGGATCCAAGCTGACACGTAGCTGGTGCAGGATGGAGAGATTCCAGCTGGGTAGCAGAGCAGGAAGGCTACAGACAAGAGGAAAGAGGGAAAAGCGTGTTTGTACCAGTTTTATTGCCTGCTGTAGTCGTGAGAGGATGTCCTGGGTTCTGTGCCTGATGCACTGCAGCTTGCTGAGGGAGAGCTGGTAGGCTCTGTGCTGGACTTTGCTGGAGAGAGACCCCAAGCGCACAAAGTAGCTCCTCTGCCGTTTCTGCTCCTCCACAGAAGACATCTCAAACCCCTCCACAGTGGTGGCCAGTTTACCTGGAGGAGACAAGAACAGAGATGCAGCTCCACTCCCCAGCTGTGAGGTGTGTGTGGGGGCAAGAGGCAAGATCACCCATTGGAAAACATGAAGGCTGAAGCTTGCTGTGGGAACAGGAGAGATTTGGAGTTGCTCAGGTGTTAGAGGCAGGTTAGTCCCTGCTCAGCATGTTCTTTTCAGATAAGCAGACTTGACGGTTAGGTTGAAGTGTGCACCCACGTGGTTGTTTACCTTGAGGCTGATGGGCAAGGACCAGCTAGGAAATGCTTGAATGCTGTCCCATACCATGTGGCAATTTGGTGTTGACAGCCAACCAGCTTGCTGGCAGGTTCAGAGCTACCTGTGTACTTCAGAAGATGAGTCTTGCAGTGTCAGGTGCTCTCTAGTCATGTGGGAAAGGATTTGCATTCACAACCGCCAGGTAAGTATTTTCTTACCTAGTTCCTCCTCAGTCATCGGGAGGTAGTTGTCCACCAGGTCTTCTGACATACCCAGGACAGTTTCCACCCCTCCAGCCACAGCTTGGCTCACTGCCTTGGCTTTGCTTATGCTGTTGGCCACCACTGAATTGGTCATCTCCACACCCTCCTGGAGAGCCTCTTTGCTGTGCTCCAAGGCTGTGTTTATCTTGCTAGCGATGGTGCCATATGCAGCATCCAGAGCTGTACTGACTGTAGAAGTGACCACAGATTTGGTCTTCTCAACACTATCCTGCACAGCCCCTTTGGTCAGGTCACTGCTTTGGTCACCTTGTCTGTCACCAGCTCCTTGGCACTGACAATAGTGGAAGTAACTGCAGACTTGGTCATGTCAACACTGTCCTCCACCATGTGTTTAGTGACATCTACTGCTTTGGTAACCTTGTTGGTCACCAGGTCCTTGGCACCCTGAGCAGCCTCCACAGCGTTGACAATAGTAGAAGCAACTGCAGACTTGGTCCTGTCAACACTGTCTTCTACAATGTGCTTACTGAGGTCCACTGCTTTGGTCACCTTGTCTGTCACCAGCTCCTTGGCACTGACAATAGTCGAAGTAACTGCAGACTTGGTCATGTCAACACTGTCCTCCACCATGTGTTTAGTGACATCTACTGCTTTGGTAACCTTGTTGGTCACCAGGTCCTTGGCACCTTGGGCAGCTCCTACAGCAGCAGAGATCGTAGAAGCAACAGCAGACTTGGTCCTGTCAACACTGTCCTCCACAATGTGCTTGCTGAGGTCCACAGCCTCTGTCACCTTGTTGGTCACCAGCTCCTTGGCACCCTGAGCAGCCTCCACAGCGTTGACAATAGTGGAAGCAACTGCAGTCTTGGTCTTGTCAACCCTGTCTTCTACAATGTGTTTAGTGACATCCACAGCCTCTGTCACCTTGTTGGTCACCAGCTCCTTGGCACCCTGAGCAGCCTCCACAGCACTGTTAACAGTGGAGGTGACCATAGACCTGGTCAACTTGACACTGTCCCCAACAACATTTTTAGTGAGGTCCACAGCTTCAGTGACTTTCTCAGCCATGGCTTCTCTTGCCTCACAGGCAGCATCCATAGCTGATGTCACCTTGGTGGAAACCAGCTGCTTGGTGTCTGAGATGACCTACAGCAGGGAGAGGTAGAGAAAGATACTTTATTTCTCCGAGATAGGATTCCCCTCCCCAAAAGAACTTTTCCATATGGGTTAGCTGTGCTTGGGAACACCCATATTTACATGGTCATGTTCACTGAAGGCATCTCCCCAGCATTCCTCAGCTGGCAGTGCCTCCTCTAGCCCACACCAGGGACACTGAGCTGACACAGTTCTGCTGCTGAAGCTTATTCCCCATTTAATTCTGTACCAGCTCCGTAAAGCCATGGCTTTCCAGGAAAAACCTTTCCTTACCTTATCTGCTGGCTGCTGAAGAAAAGGCAAGTTCTCCTCCAGCTGATCCAGCCCTTTACAAGCATATTCATTCACAAGTGCAACTAGAAGACACAACAGGTACCAGTTTATTCTTCAGTTTGGGGAGGGATTTTTAACCCTACAATGGCTAGTTCAGGACACACTCATGAAAACAAATCTTACTCCCCCAAAAAATCCCCATTCTACAGAGGGATGTGTGTGGGTGTCTTAAAAAATGTACAAGCCCTACAATTCGGCAGGGTCAAATAGTCTCCATTTGCCTTCTAGCAGTAGTTGGAGTGTAGCCCTGGTGGGTAGGGCAATGGGTTCAAAGGGCTGAAAAGTGTTGAGAGGAGCTAAACTGAGCTAGATCCAAGTTGGACACTGCTCCTACCAGCTGGGATGGGCAGAACTTGGAGTGATTGAGGAAGAACAGGGAGTTTCTACTTAGCGACTCAAAGAAACCACATTGCTTCTGCCAGTACCAGTTTCATGCCCATGAAATTCAGTGTCTGGGAGCTGCTGAGTGGAAGGCTCAGTGCTGGAATTAACTGGAGTAATGTGCTGTAGGAGCTGGATATCACTCAACAGGCTCAGGGAATTCCCTCCCCACCTATTCCAAGGTTCTTTCCAGCCCCTTCACTCACTCTGTGGCTCGAGGTTTTTTTTTTCCAACCACACTGCCCACTGCCACGGCAGCCACTGTCTCAGCCACGTTGCAGACACCACTGAGGCAAGGGTGAGACTCCTTGGTGTAGTTGTAGGCAGAGGAGACCAGGTTGAATGCAGAGTTGAGCAAGGGCAAGCTGGTTACTCTATTGACAGCACTCTAAAACCCAAGAGAAAAGTGACATTAGAGTCCAGCCTCAAGCTGATGGGTGTCTATCCCAAGGGGACACCCAATCCATCTCCTCATCCTTCTTAAAGTTGAGGAGACTCATCCAAAGGCCTCTACCAAGTCAGCAACAAGCTGAGGTTAAAATTTTGAGCTCTGGGCACATGAATTCTGAGTCACACTGGTTTCAGCACCAACTCAGATGTGGAAGTAGGACCTGTAACAGCTCATGTGTCAGAATCACTTGCATCACTTGAGCCAGCCCAGAAGTTCTCTTGAGCTAAGCAGTTACCTCCTGTGTTAACTGAGTTTCGATTTGGCCACAGCTTCATGGTTAATCTCTGTCTCCCCAGCCTGGTTTTGGGGGTGCTGGAGGAAGTTTAGCAGTGGATGTGTCAGTGGGTGGGTTGACTGGTGTGTGTTGTCCTGGCACTTACTGCTTGCTGCTGCTCCTCAGCCTGGAACAGGTCTGGGTTTGGGCTCTTTCCTGAGGCCATTCTGAATTCTGCTGCAGCTGGAAGGAAAAACAAGAGTCTAACAGTATGAGGTCAACTTCATTTCCTTCAGTGAATTTAAGTCCTACCAAAACAGGTGAAAAGCAGAGGGCACCAAAGCTGGGATCTACCCAGCTGCACCAGGGGAGGTTCAGGTTGGACATCAGGAAGAGTTTCTCCATGGAAAGGGCTGTTAAACTTTGGAACATGCTGCCCAGGGCAGTGGTGGAGTCACCATCCCTGGAGGGGTTTGAGAAACAATGGGATGTGGCACTCAGTGCTCTGGTCTAGTTGACAAGGTGATGATCAAAGGCTGGACTTGATCTGAAGGTCTTTTCCAGCCTCAGTGACTCTGGAATTCAATATCCTAGGAATATTAGTGTGGCATCACTGATCTCTTTTGAAGCTCCATGATTTGATGTGCAAATCTCTCTGCAGAACAAGGACTATGTTCAGTCTCCTCCCCCTGCAGTGGGTACTGAGATGAGTTTTTAGAGTCACCACACTGTGCCTGTGTTCATAGTGAAGAACTTCCATCAGCTTCCCCAGCACTGCCAATCCCAACTCCACTGGCTCACAGCTCTGGGAAGGACATGGAACTCCTGTGGAGCTTTCCCAGGAGGATGAGGCAGATTTCCCAGCTGGCTACCTTAAGACTTGCCTTCTCATCCTACTGACCAGCTAGGCAAGAAATCTCTCCTCACTTCCTATGAAACCAAGGCTCAAGAGAATTCTCATGACATAATGGGATTAAAAAAAGATAGGAATGATGCAATATCTTCAGTGTGCTTTGGCTTCCCCAGCACAGACCTTGGTTGGTATCTGGACACTCCAGTGTTGGCAATAAATCCAGGATTACTTCTCAGCCTTAGTCAGGGATTTCACCATATTTGTTTTTTGGGACAGAATCTACTTCTCTCTCCTTTAATGCCTATTCTTAGAACTGCCATGGCATTTTCCAATGGAAAACCCTCAAACCACAATTCCTTCCCAACTGGATTCTCAAGCCACACACTGCTCCAGGCTCACTGGCAGACTCTAAAACCAAACTTGCCATCTGATTTAGGGCAGAGCTCATTGTCTTAGCTCTTGTGTAAGGTTTTGATTTGGCGAGAAACAGGAACAGAGAGCTGAGGAGAAGTAGTGAAACCAACATTTGTGAGCCTGCCCTGGGCTCCAACGCTGGCCACACATCTCAGGAGGTCATTTGGCAAAATATCAACTATTGCTGCATTAACCACTCAGTCAGAATTTGGTGAGATTTGAGCAGTTGGCACAAAAGTTGTCACCTCCAGCCTCTCCAGTGAGGACTCACTGCTCCTCTGGGAATGTCACCTGGAATCATAGAACCATCAAGGTTGGAGGAGACTTCTAAGGTCTAGTCCAACCATTAACCTGCCACTCTGCTGTAGAAACCTAGTTTAAAAACCTGCTGCAAACCAAGTTTAACTGCCCAGCAAAATGCAACATCACCAGGCTGGGAGAACTTGTAGAAAACTGCCCCAAACAAAGCAGATCTTGAGTATAAAACCTCAGTCCCAAATCCATGGAGTTTGCTGTCTGTGGTTGTTCCTCTTGCCCTGCTTTAGGGTAAGTTTGTTGTTCTTCTGAAGCCAACTTGGCTGACTCAGGCTGCAGCTCTGCCATGGGGCAAAGCACAGCTCTTTCATCACCACCAAACAATCCCTTTGCTCAGTTATTTTGCTTCTAGACAGGTAGGAAAGGCTCAAACTGTGGAGTTTGACACTGTGGTGGCCTTGGTGTCAGGGTCAGCACACACAGACACTGTGCAGCAAAAGAAAGGAGAGAACTCTTGTTGCTAGAAGAGCAATTCCTTGGCTGATGAAAGACTGGGATAAGGTTAGAATGAAGCTCTGAAGTACATGGATCCCATGTTAATTATGGATGCAGCTGTGCCAGGGCCAATCCTTCAGCACAGTCATGTTGGGACACAGTTTGCTCTCCTCTGCGTAGGAGAAATCGATGTGTTGCAACATCAGGATTTGCAGTGTGGGCAAATCTTCCTAAGCCCACAGCATGGTTTTGTTTTCTCTTTCTCCCTGCCAAAGTGCTGAGCAGCTCTTGTTTTACTTCAGAGGTTGCACAGTGCTTGGCAACTCTGGGTCAGCTGGTCAGGATCCTTAAGGAGAAGGCAGAGGATTGTTGGAAGTCCCAGCAGGCAGATGAGCAGAAACAGCTCTTCACTGTTTGCATTGGTTGTGGTTTGCTTTGCATGAAAGTGAAGCTCGGATGATTTCATGCCAGTGCTACATCAGAAACGTTAGGTCACTGCTGGAGAAAGTTCTTGAAAGAGATGGTTTCAGTGCACTTTTATAGCATAGCACCAGAGCTGAACTGCTGAGCATCGCCCAGCTAGGCACAAGGCTGAAGGCAGTGAAAGAGCAAGGGCTGAAAGGTACTGAAACAGCACAGGCAGTGGCACCAACCCCACCGAGTGCTCTGATGTCCCTCTCTCAACCAGGCTCACCAGCCAGAAGAGGCAGTGCCTTCCCTGCTGGGGTCAGCACCTCCCTGGTCTATCACTCTGCCTGTGACCAGAGCACACAGAGTTGGTTCTTTAACCTCCCTCAGCTGTCAGGTGATTATTTTTTGTCTCACATCTACAACCTGCTGCTGTGTGGTCCTGCAGACACAGGTAGGATCTTGTTCAGGAAGCTTTTCTCCCTTCCAAAGGGATTTTCCCTTGTGCAGCCAGACTGAGCCACAGCTAGCAGAGCTTAATTGCCAATTCCTTAATGACCGTTGAGGACAACAAAGCTAAATTTAGTGCTTTAGAGGTGAGCAGGGAGGGCTAATCAGGGCAGAGCTATTCAATTGTGGTCAAAGCACTTATTTACATTCTTTTGGAGATGTGCCACTGATACCCCAGAAATGCAGAACTGGGTCACAGGATGCCTGTGGGCAATGGGCTGCAGATGCTCCCAGGGCAGAGGCAGCTTTAGGAGGAGCAAATGATTTCTAGCTCTGACCTGAGGACATTAGTTTCAGGCAGAGGTGCCCATCTCACCTTTCTGGATGAACCAGCAGCACTAGGGAGCCTCAAAGATTAAAGCCTCCTTTGCAGATGGAGGCAGAGTTTCCCACACACACTTCCAACAGAAACTACACAACCAGCAACCATGAGTGGGTCAGTAACTCTCAGAACAACCAGATTTAGAAGGGACCCTTGAGAATCATCTAGTCCAACTCCAGGCCCTGCACAGGACATCCCAGAGAATCACAGCATGTGCCTGAGAGTGTTGTCCAGACACTCCTGGAGCTCTGTCAGCCTTGGGGCTGTGACCACTGCCCTGGGGAGCTGTTCAGTGCCCAAACACCTCTGGGGGAAGAACCTTCTCCTAATCTCCAGCCTAAACCTCCCCTGACACAACTTCAGACCATTCCCTCGGGTCCTGTCTTGCCATGCCAGAGAGGACAGTGCTGTCCCTCCACTGCCCCTTGTGAGCAAGTTATATACAGCCCTGAGTTCTCCCCTCAGTCTCCTCTTCTCCAGGCTGAACAGCCCAAGTTCCCTCAGCCACTCCTCATGTGGCTTCCCCTCAAGGCCCTTCACCATCTTCATTGCCTCCTTTGGACACTCTCCAATAGCTTAGTATCTTTCTTAAATTATGGTGCCTTTGCTGTCCCTCCACTGCCCCTTGTGAGCAAGTTATATACAGCCCTGAGTTCTCCCCTCAGTCTCCTCTTCTCCAGGCTGAACAGCCCAAGTTCCCTCAGCCACTCCTCATGTGGCTTCCCCTCAAGGCCCTTCACCATCTTCATTGCCTCCTTTGGACACTCTCCAATAGCTTAGTATCTTTCTTAAATTATGGTGCCTTGGAACAGAGATGTTTCAGGAAAGAGGGGAGAAGTTTTAATTAAAACAGCTTCTCAGTACTTCCCATTTACCAGTTTTTCCATGAGGACAGACCTCTTTGTTTCAGCTGGAAGCTGGAACTTGCAAAGCAAGCAGCTCAACACACTTTCATCTGGAAGTTGCAGCAGAACCAGCTCCAGTAATTGAAATCCTTCCCAGCCAGCCACAGCTCCAGGTACTCATGATCACATTAAAAACCCTCTGAGTCTTGAGAAACACCACCCCAGTTAGCCAATGCTCCTTTCCAGCAAGGCAGCAAAGCTCTGTGTGGCTCTGGGGACATGATGCTCTTGAGCAAGAAGTTCCCTTGCCACTCAGCCACCTCCTTCCTTAGCACCATTATCCCATTACTGTGCCTACACCAAACCATCATGTGAAATAGCTACAGGCAGGTCTGGCAATGCTGTCACAGGAAGGGAATGTCCAACTGATCACCTGCCCCCTGGAGCACCCACTGCTTCCCCCCCCCAGCTGTGATGTCCAGGGTGCACATCACGTGCTGTCCCTGCATGGTTGGGTGGGAGAGTCACCTCCTGTGGACCCCTCACCCAGCTGAGATCTTCAGCACACAACAACAAGCAGAAAACAGCTTTTAAACCCAAAACTGCTCAATCACAGATCCAGAGAGTTACCAAGGAGTCATCTCAGGGCTAGGAAGGAGCCTTTGAAGACTTGAATCCCAGAAAGGACCTTAAAGATCATCTAGTTCCAACCCCCAAACCTTTCAGCTAAAGCCTTTCAGCTGTTACCCAAGACACACAGACACCATAAAATATCACCTTCGGCCTCAAAAAGCAAAGACACCCCCCCACACACACACAGAGGGGAAAGCAGTAGAGACACAGCACCCAGCTCCAAGCTTTCCCAAGGAGCTGGAAAAGCTCCACAGGCACACACAGCCCTTCAGCAGGTACATCTGAGCCACAGCTCCCACGAGCCAAGGGCTGTAGGGATGCAACCAGCCCCATCCCAACCTCCACCTTCCATCTCAGGGAGGGCTGCAGAGAGTCCCCCCCCAAGCCAAGGGGCTGCAGAACCCCTGGGAGAGCAGGGAGAAGCCTTGGGGGGTCCCTCCAGCCTCAAGCCAAGCCACAAACCCCCACACCCTCCTCTCCAGCTCAGCCTTACCTGTCTCCTCTGCTCCAGCACTGACAGCACAGGGAATGCTGTGCCTCGCCCCAATAAATA
>NW_008654177.1:7147-8999 GCF_000695815.1 Acanthisitta chloris | reverse complement strand
GGGTGTGATGTGCAGCGGAGGGAGCCAGTCAGGAGGCTGCAGGTGCTGACCTGGCCAATGGGGAGTGAGGGGGTGGGAGGTGTGGGGTGAGGTGGTGCCAGGTGAGGGGCTGGGGAGACCCCCAGGGACCCTCAGGGATCTGGGGTCATGGGGAGAGTGGGAGCTGCTGTTTGTCCCCCCTAGGAGGGACCTGTTGGAGAATGTTCATCCCCAGCTGGAGGATGTTCATCCCCATATAGAATCATGGACATTCCTGAGCTGGAAGGGACCCACAAGGAGCAAATCCAACTCCTGGCCCTGCATAGACACCTCAACAATGCACCCTGAGAGCATTGGGCAAACACTCCTGGAGCTCTGTCAGCCTTGGGGCTGTGACCACTGCCAGTGCCCAAACACCTCTGGGGGAAGAACCTTGTCCTGATCTCCAACCTAACCCTGTCCCAGTGCCCAAACACCTCTGGGGAAAGAACCTTGTCCTGATCTCCAAGCTAACCCTGTCCCAGTGCCCAAACACCTTCTGGAGGAAGAACCTTTTCCCAATATTCAGCTTAACCCTCCCTGTGGATAGGAATGTGCCCTCTGGCATAGCAGGGTGTGAAGGACACACACTGGAAATCTAGAGAGATTTTCTCCCTGAGTATGCAGAACTTTCCTCTGAGGGTGACCCCAGAACTGGCACAGACTGCCCAGAGAGGTGGTGGAGTCTTCTCTGGAGATATCCCAAAACCACCTGGACACAATCCTGAGTAAGGTGCCCTGGGGACTCTGCCTGAGCAGAGAGGATGAGCTCCAGTGGTCCCTCCTGACCTGAACCATTCCTTATTTCTGCTCCTCTTCCCATGCCTTGTGTGCCCATTTGGGCTCAGAGCTGGATGATCCTGGTGCCACCCTGTCAGCCCTTGCTGTGATTTTCAAGAAAGGAATTGCCTTTCATAGTGATCCTTGCAGAGGGCTCAACAATGTAGGACTCTGGGGAATTTGGGGCTTTTTAATAGCTATAACAAGTACTGAAAAGTCCAGTTAATGCTTTTTCTTTTTTTTTTTTTTTTTCTCAAATTGTGCCTTTTCATCTTCAGCTCTCAAAAACTGGTTGGAAAACATCAATTAAGCTTCCTGTTGTCTGTTTTCAGGATCAGCAGGGGAGGAAACTGAGGCACAGGTAAGAATTATCTGAAGTCTTCTAGAGCTATTACACTGATTGAGTCACCTTGTTTTGGGGCAGTGGCTGCAGGAGACCTTGGGTCTCAGTTCTGTGTTGCTGTGAAGGCAGTGGAGCAGGAGGGATCAGTGGGTTGGGGGAAATGGGCTGTTAAGCAGACAAAAATGTGGACAATTATCACTCCTCAGCTTTGAGGCTGGAAGGAATCTCCATCCTGAGTCAGACTTAGCATGGAGTTGTTGGCTGAGAAGACCTCTGGAGGTCAGGTATTCCAGATTGAGGAGCACCTGACCTCCAGAGAGGGATTTATCTGTTGAGTCTTGAAATCTCCTAGGGATGGAGATCTCACATGGACACTCTGGGTATGGGATCCACTGATTCTGAGTATTGCATTGCACTCCTGATGAAGGAACAGTTCCCAATGTCCACTCTGAGCTTCCCCAGCTGCAAATTGTGTCTTTTGCCTCTTGTTTTATCCTTGCTGAGAAGAGTTTTTCTGCATTTGTCTGCGTGACATAAACTTCATATTCTGTCATCACCAGGGAACCTTTCACAGAATCCCAGACTGGTCTGGGTTGGAAGAAACTTAAAGATCACCCAGTGCCACCTCCTGCCATGGCCAGGGACACCTTCCACTAGCCCAGGGTGCTCCAAGCCCCATCCAACCTGGCCTGGAACACTCCCAGGGATGGA
>NW_008654177.1:2260-6971 GCF_000695815.1 Acanthisitta chloris | reverse complement strand
GCTCTAAGGTCTCCCTGGAGCTTCTCTTCTCCAACCTGGCCTGGAACATTCTCAGGGATGGAGCAGCCACAGCTGCTCTGGGCAACCTGTGCCAGTGTCTCAGCACCTCACAGGGAAGAATTCCTTCCTAATCTAGCTAAACCTACCCAGTTTAGAAGTGTTCAATGCAGTTCTGAAGTGTTTGATGTCTTATACCGAACCTGAAGCTGATTAGCAAATGTCAGAGAGTGGTTTCTAATGACCATGATGTGTGTAGGGGAAGGAAGGGATGTTCTTGTCTCTTGCCTGTCCTCTGAAGAGCTGATGAAATGTGGTTTATTTGCAGGACAGAGAATCAAGAAAGGTGTCCTGTTTTTTTTTGTGTGGGTTTTTTTTTCCCGAGGTTTGGCCTGACATGGATAGTGCTAAATCCCCAGGTAAAGTGTCAATGATCAAATTGTCAGGTAGCTCATGGGTGTGAAGTACCTGAGTGGGTCAGTTGTGGCTGTGATGGTGAAAGTCTCATGAGACAGGTTGGATTTCATCACCTAAGTGGGTAAAACAGCACTAACTGCATCATACACCTTCATGTGGCTGCAGTGGGGCCCAGAGGAATGTGAGCACAAGTGACAAGTGAGATAACTAGTAATTATAATTAACCAGGCAGCATTTAATATCTAATGTATGACTTTGATGCTGAGGTAAAACACTACTGCTCAGAGCTCCTGCTTGGTGCCTGCAGGGTCAGAACATTGAATTTTGAGCATTGCAGTGGCAGAGCAGAAGTCTGCATGGTCCTTTCTGTGATCCTAATTGCTGTGTAAGTGTGAGAGATTGAAATCCAAGATGAAATCAGCGCTGAGAGGTTTGGTGGGTGTGGGAAGGGTGTAGGAGGAAGCAGAGAAACACGTTTTGGGAAGAGAAAGGGAGCTGTGCTGGCTGGAGTGTGACTGTGGCTGTGGCTCTGGGCAGCAGCATGGCAGGAACTAGAGCCTTGTGCAAAGCTGCAGCTCTGAGACACAGGGCAGAATCCTTCAGGTGATGCCCAGGTGAGAACTCACCCCCTGTACCTGTACCTGCTGCTGGCTTACAGCTCTCAGCTGCCTCCTGGGTCTGCTTGTGGCCAAGGTCTATCCATCCTTGTGCTTTTCACTTGTCCCAGTCCTGCCTGGATTTCTGGTGAGTGGAAAACCTGCAGGTTTTGGAGGATTAGGCCCTTATGTTGGGACTCTTTGTTAGGAACTGGAGTGATAGGACCAGGAGGAATGGGGAGAAATTGAAAGAGGGAAATTTAGGTTAGATCTTAGGCAGAAGTTTTCCCTGTGAGGGTGGTGAGACCCTGACACAGGTTGCCCAGGGAGGCTGTGGCTGCTCCAACCCTGGCAGTGTTTCATTCCAGGTTGGATAAAACCTTGAGCAACCTGCTCTGGTGGGAGGTGTCCCTGCCCAGGGCAGGGGATTGGGGCTGGATGATCTCTAAGCTCCATCCCAACCCCTTAACACTGTATGATTTTATGAGCTGCTGTTAGGAGTGATTCCTTTCCCTGCTCTGTGGTGTGTCACAGCTTAGCATTGTCCCTTTGGGGACCAGAGGCCACATGTGACACTGGAGTTCCCCATCTGCAACGGAAATGCTCTTGCTGATCTGCCACAGCATTTACTCCATTAGTTACCTGCCAGGATGCCTGGTCACCTTCCCTGGGGCAGGCACAGGCACGAGAAGAGATGATTCAGGGGTGAGGCATGTGTTGCTTTGATTGTGTTCCTCTGGGAAGTCAAGCAAAGCCCTTGGGCTCCCAGTAAACTTCTTGAGCAGCTCTGAGGTTCAAGGAGCTGCAGTGCAGCTTGTCTGGAGCCCACTGAGGGGACAAGTTTTGGTCATTGCCATTCATTGCTGTGCAAAGCCCTCAAGAGGTTTGCTGACAGTCCCATCTCTCCACTGCCTGGAGACTCTGCTTCCTCATGTTCCTGTTCTCCTCTCCTCCACTACTTTCCCTTGCTGGGGCTGAGTGGTCCTTAAGGGTAGCAGTGACAGAAGAAGTTTCAGCAGGTCATATCACCTCACTTCTTGCCCTTCATGCTCCAGCTTCTTGCATTGCAGCAGCTGTTGGTGCTCATTGCAGCAGCTTTTGATGCTCTTTACAGCAGCCTTGTCCAAATCCACAGTCTGAAGGATGCTGAGTGTCCAGCAGCTCTGGGTGTCAGGATCCAGAACAGACTGATGGAGTCAGGGCTGTGACAGAAGACTCCTGGCTGGATCCTGTCCTTGCTGGATCCTGCCCTACCCACCTGTTAGCCTCTTTCACCAGACTTTGTGTGACCATCTCTGAAGGCAACAACCCTCAAAGGGTCGTGGCCTTCTGAAAGCAATTCTCCAGTGAGTCCCAAAAGCTTCAGCCCAGCTCCTGCTTCCCAACCAACCTTCCTGGGCCCTCCAGGTCTTCAAAGTCCTGTCCTGGTTCAGGGCAGCAGCTCTCTGCTGCCCTCCCCCTGCATCAGCAGTGACAGGACTCCTGTCTCCTGTGCCTGCCCTGCTCACCTTGAGGGTTCCCTCTCTCCTTTTCCCCTTCCAACAGCTCAACCTTGAGGGTTCTCCAGACCCTGCTCCCCTTCCAGCAGCTCACCTGTGTTCCTCAGCTCCTTCTCCCCTTCCAACAGCTCAACTTTGAGGGTTCCCCAGCCCCTTCTTCCCTTCCAACAGCACAACCTTGAGGGTTCCTCCTTCTCCCCTCCCCTTCCAACAGCTCAACCTTGAGGGTTCCCCAGCCCCTTCTCCCCTTCCAACAGCTCAACTTCGAGGGTTCCCCAGCCCCTTCAACAGCACAACCTTGAGGGTTCCCAGCTCCTTCTCCCCTTCCAGCAGCTCACCTGTGTTCCCCAGCCCCATCCAGCAGCTTACCTAACCTCCCATAAGGGCAGGTGGTGGCAGGTTCCTGCCCTGAGCCCCAGACACTTTGCCCTCACTGCAGGGAACATCCTGATGGTTTCTGGCTGCTCTCCCAGTGTTCCAGTTCACCTTTCTGCTGCTTTTCAGGCTGCAGGATGGTTTTCTACATGCCTGGCTGCTCCTCCCTCTGCTCCTGCTCTCTTGCCTCATAGCTGAGGTAGTGGGGTGGGGTAATGTGGTGCTGGTTGGGTTATGGTAGGTGAGAGAGGAGATGTCTTCTGGGCCTGCTAAATGTGTCTCCTCATCTCAGGGCATTGCTGAGACCTCTGCTCTTGCTTCCCCAGAGACACAGGTCTCCTTTGCACTCCCCAATCCTGGAGTTTGATCAGCTTTACCCCAATTATCTTGGAAATTGCAGGAGCATTAAGGAGGCAGAATTTGTCCTGGCCTTCAGCATCAGCTTCTTCATTTTGGTCTTTGGAGAAGTGGTGAAGATCTCACACATTTTAAATGTATTTGCTTAACCTGTTGTGAATATTGTGCAGAGAGTGGTTTCATCAAGAATCATGGAATATCCTGAGCTGGAAGGGACCCACAAGGAGCAAATCCAACTCTGCACAGACACCCCAACAATGCACCCTGAGAGCATTGGGCAAACACTCCTGGAGCTCTGTCAGCCTTGGGGCTATGCCCACTGCCCTGGGGAGCTGTTCAGTGCCCAAACACCTCAGGGGGAAGAACCTTGTCCTGATCTCCAACCTGACCCTGTCCCAGTGCCCAAACACCTCTGGGGGAAGAACCTTGTCCTGATATCCATCCCAAACCTAAACCAAATATGCTTTTCCCTAGGGGAGTGTGAAGAGTCTGAGAGCTGAAGCAGCAGAGAGAAATGGAATCTTGCTCAGTGTCCATCACCACAGAGCCTTGTGTGGAGTGAGAGGACCATGGAATGTGGTGAGTTCCTGTTGCTGGATGCAGCTGACTCTGGATCACCCCAGTGCATGTAGGAGCTGGAACACACCTGCACTGCTGCCCCTCACCTGCTGCTTCACCTGGGGGAAGATTTCTCACCGTGCTGCATGTGACAGACTGAATCATCCCTTGTCCTTGGGCACAGCTGTGCAAGGAGTATGTATTTGTGCACGTGAAAGCATAAATATCAGTGACTGTGTCCTGGTTTTGGCAGGGATAGAGTTAATTCACTCCCAGGAGCTGCTCCAGGGCTGTGTTTTGGATTTAGTATGGGAATAATGCTGATAACACACTGCTGTAGTAGTTTTGGCCCAGTTGTGCTTACTCTAAATCAAGCACTTTGCAGTTTCCCAGGCTCTGCCACAGTGAGCAGAGGCACAAGGAGCTGGGAGGGGGGAGCAGGGCCAGGACAGCTGTCCCAAACTGTCCAGAGGGATATTCCATTCCACAGAACATCCTGCCCAGTGTATAACTGGGGAAGGAGTTGGCTGGGACCTGCTGGTTGATGCTGTGGGACCAGTTGGGCATAGGTCAGTGAGCAGCACCTGCTTCTGTTGGGCTTCATTCCTCTCCCCTTTTCATGAAAATTTGTGCTGGTTTGAAAAGCAAACCGGTGAGAGACTCTGAATCAGAAGTACAATTTAAGTACCCCCCACACTGCAACCCAGGACACTATTATTAGTGTTATCATCATTCTTCTTCATCCAGGGCTTGTTTTAATCAGCTGATAGTTCTCATGTGCATGCCTGGATTTTTATTTCTCCTAAAACACTGTGCCAGAATTTCTCTTTGCCCAATATTCGCATGGGTTGGGTGACAGTTAGAACTTTGTTTTGCTAACTGTATCTTTAGGCAAGTGAATTCAACAATGCT
>NW_008654177.1:364-2222 GCF_000695815.1 Acanthisitta chloris | reverse complement strand
TCCTGCTGGCACAACCCATATTGTTTCCTCACAGCATGGGGCACTTGCCAGATGGCAGGACAGTGTTTTTAATCACAATTGGAACCCCAAAGGAAAGCAATGCCTAAAATAGTCTGAAAGGGAGGAAGATCAAACTCATCCCTGAAGTATAACTAAGTTATCTTCTTTTTTTTTTCCATGCCTAAAATAGTCTGAAAGGGAGGAAAATAAAACTCATCCATGAAGTATAACTAAGTTATCTTTTTTTTGATAGTCTGTAGCTCTGTGTTGATGCTCTCAGGGCTCTGTCTCACCACACTGGGCTCTGTCTAAGCTTCTCCAGCAATGATCTTGCTTTAGCAGAAGAGAGAACCTGAACAGGAAAGCATCAATAATTTAACCTCTAATGAAATCAGTGTTCCAGTATGAGAATGATCTAGAATTGAGTCTTATTTTCAGTGATCTGTGGCCCCAGCTAAAGAGTGTGTATGATGAAGCACAGTGTTTGCAGTGTGGGGAGTCACTGAATGAGTCAGAGGTTCTCTAGAAAGTGGGGGCTGCTTGTTTGCTGCCTCTGAGAGTTCTGGGGAGGTTATCTTCCCTGGCTGGAGCCTGTTCAGTGAACAGTCTGTGTCTTACAGTGAGGTTGTGATCCCTCTCTGTGATGGGAACTGCCAAGGGATGTGTGAGAATGACATACATGTGTGTGTGGTTCCTAAATGGGCATGAGATGGGACCCCAGGGGGGTCTCTGGTGAGACCCCACCTGCAGTGCTGCCTGCAGCAGCATCAGAAGGATGTGGAGCTGCTGGAGTGAGTCCAGAGGAGGCTGTGGAGATGCTCTGAGGGCTGGAGCAGCTCTGCCCTGGAGCCAGGCTGGGAGAGCTGGGGGTGTTCAGCCTGGAGAAGAGAAGGCTCTAGGGGTATCTTAGAGCCCCTTCCAGTGCCTCAAGGGGCTCCAAGGGAGCTGCAGAGGGACTTGGGACAAGGCCTGGAGGGACAGGACATGGGGAATCGCTTCCCACTGCCAGAGGGCAGGGCTGGATGGGATAATGGGACAATACCCTCCCTGCCAGATCTGTAACACCCGAGAGCCCTCTCAGCCTGCAGGGAGGGCTGTGCTAGGTCAAGGTTAAGCCTCCAGTGCATCTACAAGGGATAAAAATGCCTTTCTGCCATGGCAAAGCCTCGGGGTGTGAGAGGAAATGAAGCCTGACTGTCACAGGTCAGGGTCAAGGCTTTGTGCACTGACACATTCCGAACCTCCTGCACTAACCTCATCCTCCAACTCCCAACCTCTGACCTGTGGCTTAGCACGTCCTGAGCACGGAGGGGACTGGGGCAGAGGCACAAAGTGCTGTGTGTGTGTCCTCTACTGCAAGTGGCAAATCTGTGTGTCGTGTCCTCCGCGCTGGCGGCAGACCCAGGGGGGTGGAGGGCGCCGCGTCCGTCGGCGTGGAGGGTTTTGGACGGTGTGGTGTGTTTTGGTGAGTGAGGTGAGCTCTGGGCCTGGAGGGGGGGAGAGCAGGGGAGACACTGGGTTGGTTTTCCCTTCCACACCCTCGTTGCCCTTTGTCCGGCGGCTCCGCTGGTCGCGGCGTTGGCGCAGCTGTTCCGGCAGCGCCGAAGTCGCCGCCATTCCTTCTTCCCCACCTCGGCCTCTCTCCCCCCCAACCACTCGTTTTCATGCTTTTCTCCTTCTCTTGAAATGCCTTTCCTCCAGGAGCTCTTGGCTCACACTCTACCCCATCCCATGGTTGTCTTAAGTTGACATCAGCATCTTTAATTCTTTCATAGCGTCGGTCGTTTCGGGGACAAACATCCTCCGGGATCAGCTCTTTCTTGTCGGCTCACGTGGCCACGCCAGGGCCCTGCTGTGT
>NW_008654177.1:0-343 GCF_000695815.1 Acanthisitta chloris | reverse complement strand
ACCCCAGAATCCCCCCAGCCCTAACAGCCTGGCGAGTTAGAGCTCTTTTGTGGATTATTTGGATTATTCGTTTTATTCGCTTATTCGTTCTATTCGTATCACACAGGGCCCGGAGCCCCCCCCGAGGGGGACAGGACCCCTCGGGTGAGGAGCACTGCCAGGACAGATGTCACACAGGGTCACTGGGGTCACCTCTCCCGTTGGGGCTCTGATTTTTAGGACAATAACCAGCCCCCGGGGTGGGGGTTGAGTGGTTTTCCCAGTGGGGGAACTCGGAGATTTGGGAATTTAGGAGTTTCTCCCCGGGTCGCTCGCGGGGGAATCCGCATCGCCGTGTCCAGCG
>NW_008654176.1:51775-70384 GCF_000695815.1 Acanthisitta chloris | reverse complement strand
ATGTCACAGAGGGCCAGCCCAGCACCCCGAACAATGACAGAACTGCCTGAAACCATCTGGAATTGGCTAAGCCCAGCAGTGGGAATCCCATAGGCCTGTAGCCCCTGGTATGCCCAGACCCCTGTGAGGCTTTCAACATGGTTCTACATGACACCCTGATTTCCAGATGGGAGAGCCTTGGGTTTTGGAGGGTGGGTTACTTGGTGAGTGAGGAATTGGAGTGAGGATTGGGCCAGATGGATGGAGGCAGAGGCTTTTAGCCAGTGGCTCCATGTCCAGGGTGGGTGCAGAGCAGGATTGTGAGAAGCATGGCAGCACTGGGAGTGTTTAACCATATTTCTTTATCTATAAGGGTATTATTTACAGAGAAATAGACAGATATAAATATGAACTAGTTACCACACAACTGCAGCTATTGCATTTTTGCACCAACTTAACCCAAAGGGCCCACCCTGTGCAAAAATAGCCAACAGCAAAATAGGTAGGCAACTATCCACTACAGAGTGGCTGTGGATGGGTGTACTGATTTGAAAGCAAACCAGTGAGAGACTCCAAGTCAGAAATACAATTTAATAGGAAAAACAAAACAAATGCAACAGTACAAAAAGAAACCACTGACAGAGTCAGAAAACAACCTGACACCCTGTCAGTCAGGGTGTTGATAGCAGTCTGATTAAATGGTGGCTGCAGTCCTCCTGGAGTTGGAGAGACCTCCTGGGTCTATTGGAGCAGTGATCCTGCAGATCCGGTCCTCACCAGCGTCTGGTCTGGTGACTGCCCCTTGGGACAGCTCTTGCTCAATGGAGTCTTCCCGCTGGCAAAGCACTTTGTCGCTGTCATCTTCTACTTAGGAGAGTTCTTTGTACCTCTCCTATCTCCATGACTTTTCACATATGATTGTGAGTGGCCTGGCTATGATGTCCACCAGCTCTCTCAGCACCCATGGATGCAGGCCATCGGGGCCCATGGACTTGTGGCTGTCCAATACAGCTCTTGCTCAATGGAGTCTTCCCGCTGGCAAAGCACTTTGTCGCTGTCATCTTCTACTTAGGAGAGTTCTTTGTACCTCTCCTATCTCCATGACTTTTCACATATGATTGTGAGTGGCCTGGCTATGATGTCCACCAGCTCTCTCAGCACCCATGGATGCAGGCCATCGGGGCCCATGGACTTGTGGCTGTCCAATTTAATTAGGTGTTCTCTGACCCAATCCTCTTTGAGCAAGAGAGAGACTTCTTCCCCACCTTCACTGACCTTGGTCTCTTGGGTCAGAGATCCTTGCAGGTTGATCTTATTCCTGAACATTAATGCAAAGAAGACATTGAGTAACTCTGCCTTCTCTGTTATCAGGGTCCCCCTCCATTAACTAGTCAGCCCACATTATCTTTTGTTTTCCTTTTGGTATTTACGTATTTAAAAAGGCCCTTTTTCCTTGATATCCTTGGCCAGATTCAATTAAAGGTTGGCCTTGGCCTTTCTCATCTCATATCTACCTGTTCTGGCCACCTCTCTATACTTGCTCCAAGTGGCATGACCTCACTTCCACCTCCTGTGCATTTCTTGCTTATGTTGCAAGAATGGAAATATCCCTCTTGTTTTAAACAGGCATGTAAAGTGCATTTTAGTCATGAAAGTGGCTCTTGTCAGGCCAGTTAAAACAAGTTCAAATCTGATGATACTCCAAACTGCTGCAAACGTGTGAGAGGTGCTGGATATGGGGTTTAATGCTGGGTACCAAGGCAAGCACCATCCTCACACGAGGAGAGAAGGTGAGATGTCTTCCCTGCTATTGCTGCTGCCTGTGCTGCAGACCAGGGTGGAGGTCAGGCGGTTCTGAGAGCAGAACCAGGCTCACCAACACCCCAGTAGGTAAAACCTGTTGGAAAGTGGAGGAGAAAGAAGGTATACCTGGCCCACAGAGAATACTTATGCAGAAGCAGAGAGTAGGATACCCTGAAGAACAGGTTAAAAAGCAGAGCATTTAGCTGACTGAAGTGAGCTAGGTAATGAGTTTATGATGAAAAGAAACAGCCAGAGAGTGTCAAGGGTGGTGTACAGCACTTGACTTTGCAAACTCAGTGTGTTTTGTGTGTATAGCACTTAAGTAGGAATAAAATGCAGTTAAAAGGATATAACAACTTGATAACTCAGAAATGTACAACTCAAAGCTAATGTTCTCAGATACCAACTATAACATGCTTCTCCTAAATATTTAGGCAACTCCATGCAGGTATCCTTTAATTGAGACTCTAAGAATCTCCATAACTGCAGTCAGAAATAAACCTCTGTTTATTGGGAGAAGATCCCTCTTTTGAAAGTGTGTATAAAAATAGCCTCCTGTTTCCATGATTAGAAACCTATATATAAAAAATGAGAAACATGATTTGAAGTAACTCAAACAGCAATCAGGTGTATAACTTTTTAAATGGAAAATTAGTCGTTTGAAAATCTTCCCTGTTTCCTTACAAACCCAGCTATAGACAACTTCATTTCATCAGTCCTGGGGCGAGGACACAGGAGCTACTAATCATGATTGAGAACAAAACATTAAACAAAACCCCCTGGAAGGTCAAACAGCGTGTTTACTCTATAGCTACTGTGTAGCCTGGCGCACACCTCCTTAGCCACCTATTACCCAGCCACAGTAGCAGCATAGAGCCCATGTGGGCAAAATCCCCATGCCCTTGCCTTCAAGCAGCCACAGTTTGAACCCAGCTCTGGAGGGTTTGCTCCACCACAGCTGCAACATGCCAGCAGACTCAGGGTCACCCTGCCAGTAGGCAGTGGCAAGGACAGGGCAGTCCTGAACCACTGTCCTCCACAGGCAGAGAGTGGGACAGGTAATCTGCCTCAGCACAGGGGAATTTCTGATCGTTTTCACTGATTTCTGCAGTGATTTGATCAACAGCCAAGTGTTGGTTAACTATTGATCTTTCTTGTGTTGGTTGCTCAATACAGAGAGGGCATTGCGTGTGCAACTACACTGCGGTCCGGAGTCGAAATGGAACAAAGTAAGGCAGAAAATTTTCTGTGACTGGGAGTTCAAGGTTGTACCCAGGGTTTAGTTTTAAAAATATACACAGATTTTTTTTATTTCCATCTTCAGGTCACTTTCTATATCACTCATCTGTGCCCATTTCAACAGTGAATTCCACTTTCCACAACTAGCTGGTTATACGATGGATTAGTCTCAAAGGCTAACTCATCACATAACCAGTGAAGAAGGAATGAAAGGATGAAAAGGAATGCTGTCTGTGCAGCTGGACCCTGTTATTCATCCTACCCCCTAAAATATTATTTATTCCCACTAACTGAAGCTTCAATACCTATTTATGACAATGCTATTTTCAAGGATTATGTACTTATTAATGCCAACTTTCCTTCAGCAAAGAAAATCACCTTCTCTCAGGAGAGACATGATTTGCAATTTCATAATAATTGTGGTGTCTCTTAAGTAGTTCTAATTTTAACAGGATGAAGCACATCTTGTTTTACAAGGATGGTGGAACCATTGCACAGCACAGTGCTACAACCTTTTCAGAATGCAAGCATTTCCTTGGATAGAAGAAACACGGAGCTCATTCTCTGTGAATTACTACTTTTCTTATTATTTAAGAACAGAGACATATTGGGACTTTGCATACCATGCATTTAAGAAGGCAAATACATAAAAACAAGACATTCAGAAAAGTTAGGAATGATTTTTCTTCCATCATTTTAATATGAGCTATCAGATAACATTTGAAGAATTTTGGGGATGAAAAAGAACACAAGCAAAACTCCCCAAGAGATGGATTTGTCAATGACAGATGATCTACTCTCCAGTCCCATTAATCCATTGCATAAAACTGTTTCCATTAGTGCTGGCTGATGTGGCATATGCACCCAGTAATGTGGCCTTGGTGGATACACAGCTCCTCCTCCTCCCCACCCCAATTCTGGATGTGTTCAGTCTCCATACTTGTCATTGTGACTATTTCTTCCCTACAAAATTAACTCTAAACATAGTAGAGGAATGAAAATACAACTTAAACAGCAACTTCTTGATTTATATTTCATCTAATTGATAAACAGCCTACCAGGGATTTGCTAGATCTGACCCAAAAGTTACCGTCAACAAACTATGATAAAATGTGTGTTGGTGCACATAAAGAGAAAAGAATTGCCTCAGAAAAGCAAAACAAAGCACCAAGTGAATTGGAAACAGTCTGTGAAAGGCAGAGGGCATGCACTGTAGCTCTTTCATGCTCTGGTTGGTTTTTGTGAGCTTGATTTATGTATAATTAATCATTTTTCCCCCTGCAAACAATTTCATTTGAAGCTGTGCTATCATTTTTACCCCCCATCCTCCTGCCACAGCCACATAAAGCAGTCCAGCCTAACATGGTGACAACTGAAACACGTTGCCACAGCAAGAGTCCAAACACTATGTTTGCATAAAGTCCCACTCTCTCATCTCCCTCCTGCTCCTCCTATCATCACAAGAATGAAAGAAATTCATAAACTGTAACTCCCAGTCTAATAGAGCCTTGGCCAAAATTCAAGCTTGATAATTAATTACATTCTGTCTCTCCAAATTCCCACACTAGGCTGACTAAGAGAAATAACTCGTTTCCCCTCCTAGACAACAATATTTTATATGGCTAATGGACATAGCATTTCACCTCTGAGAGAGCTGAGAAGTTAACTGGAGAGAAACAGGAGATACTTATAATCCTTGGATAAGACAACAGCAGCAGTTGAAAGAGTATTGTAGTAAGTTTTAAGGGTATCTCAGCCCAAAAGCTAAATCATTGTTCTCTAATTACACTTTCCATCAGAGAATAAAAGCACAGACGATCACACAGCTGTGAGGACTTGGTCTCTGAGGGACTAAAACACAGACTGAATGATTGGGGATAGGAAGGTATTTGAGACAATTCAGATATGGCTATGAAAAGCTGATAAATCAGTAAGTTAAAATACATTTAAATATAGCACTAGACCTGAATAAAACACAGACGGCACCCAAACCATTTCAGTCTGAAGAACGTGGAGCATTAACACTCTACCATGATCTTAGACAGCTATAAAACAAATCACTACCTCATGCCATCATTCAGTAAATTACCAATATATCAAGGGAAGGAAAACTATTACGATACCTGTACTGCGCACATAACATAAACCACTCATTGTGTGGGGATTGTAATTGGAATTTTCTTCTGAGGCTGACATATGAAAGCTATAACCTTAAGCAACATTCTTACAAGATTTTATGTATGGCATATTTCATGTGTATTTGTAAAGTACTTAATTAACTTCTTTCCCTTCTGGTACAAAAGGGTGTGCATCATCACCGAAAGAAATCACAAGGAAGGCTGGCATGAAGGGTCTTGCTAGCATTGCATGTATTTCACACTAACAAAAACCAGTGCATTTTTTTCTGAATACTGGAGGTATCATCAATAAAACCTGTGCTGTGCCTTCCATAATCTGGTCTGTGTCGTATTTGCCGTCTATGTCACTGTTTTACAGATGTCGTTGTACCTTCAGTCTAGAGGTTATATTCATGCAAGAACAAGACATTAATATACAGTGACAAACTATTTTTACATTGGTCACGTTACTATAGAGAACACATGCAGCAGACGATGCCAAAAGCACAGGATTGTTCTCCATTTACCAGATGGTAACTCTAGATCCTCTGTTTCTGTCTAAAACTCCGCGAGTTATAAATCAGAACCAGGATAATTTCAATCCAGCTACCCCGAAAGCTGATGTTGGAATAATTAATTCATCTCCTGTCCAATTCTTCATTCATTCCACTCATATTCAATCTGCAGGGCATAAATCCTCCCATATTCTTATACAAATAAGGTCCAAGATACTACAGGCGTAACAGCCACTACTGCATCCATGTTCTGATGCACCCTGTACACACCCTTGAGATTTACTGCAAGCAGTTCAGGCACCCAAGGTTTGGAACACTACCCCTCACATCAACACCACATGGGCTGGTCAGAAACACAATAAACCAGCTCAGGTATAATAATTAATACAATCAATTTTGCATTACAAATCAATCTTCTTCAGCAGCGGAAATGCTGGGTCATTACATACTGGCTGAGAGAGGCAACAGAAACGCAAATATTTCAGAGCACAGAAATAGTAAGCAGAACATTTGTATGAGTGCTTCATTTATTTTATGTGTTGACTTGGTAGTAAGTACAGAGCTTTACACCAATTCTGCAAGAAAAAGTATTTGAATAGTTTTATATTGGTACTGTAGATTTCACACAAAAAAAGCCCAAACCAAGAACATATACACAAACCTGTACATTGTATGACTTACACACATCTTATATATAAAAATCTCAATCATCCTGTGCATGCAAACACACATAAAAACTATGACAAGTGCTTGTCTAAATATACCACTTTCTGTTACCAGGTGGAAAGGATGGAGCTATCAGACAAAGATTACCTCTGCCAGTGTTAGCTTTAAACTGGAACATGTTCTCAGAACTATCATCCACATATGTCTGAAGACTGATACTGAAACTACAGCTCCTGCTGCAGAAGCCCAATTCACATGAGCTCTCTTCTTCATGATGAGATCTGTAAGTTGTTGCTAAATAGAGACTTCCTATTAATTTCAATTTCTTAGCTATTCACATTAATGACTGGTATGGTGAGACCACAACATACACTGCCTTCAAAAGGTGTATTGGAACTTCTCAGGTTTCACTAAACAAATAGCATTCCCATCTTTTGCTGAGCTGTAATATAATTTCACCAATTTAGGTGCAACTATTTTCAGTTTACACATATGACAAGGAAATGCAGTATCATCAAGAGGGTATTCCACTTTTATTTTTCACTCAAGTGTAGACATCCCAATGCTTGCTTTCTTTGTGGTAGGTTTTTATTTACTGTATATCATCACTTGATTTAGAATGGATTATCACACAACACTCTTATAAGCACGGTTGTCAATATTACAGTATTTTGCTTTCTCCTTATTACTTTCATCTAGGGAAGATTTCCATTACACAACAAAAAGGGTTTGATACTGTTGCAGTGCCAAAACTAATGAAAAGCATCACAAAACCCAACACTGTAAATGACACTTCCTCCTTTTGGTCACAAAATGTAATTACAGGTGAATCTAACCACAATGCACAAATTGCTGTCACAATGTTTTGCATGGTTATCGAGCCTTTTATCTACATATCCTAATACTCTCTAAAGTTTGAATTTAGACCTGCAGACTCCCTGCAATACACAGCTAAGAGAACTAGATTAACTGACATTGCACCAGCACACGTAAAAGTGATTGACTTGAAATGGTATTCCCAGTTTGAAGAGGATTCATATATCTACTTTTTCAGGCAATGCACTGAACAGCCCCCTCATCTGGCAGCTCAGACTGTCCAAGGGGAATTTATGCTCCTAAACTCATGATGATCAAAAAGAGTCTCAAAATAAAGTGAAAAAGCTGTTAATTCACCAAAGCTACCCTTAGCTCTAGTGGGTAACCTAGGCAAGAGGAAGGGAGGCAACAGGAGCAACATATGCACTTCCCTGAACAAAGGCATTTGGGGTAAAACTGCTCAGGATCAGGTTCTCAGGGCTCATGCAAAGACATTCTATGCTAGAGAGGGGAAAAGAGCCTGCCACGATCCCATTTATCAACTCTCATCCAGGTGGCCTCTTAGGAATGTTGGATTTTTCCAAACAGAGTATTTAAAGGAATGAGGGGCTGGATTATCATTTAACAAACTGTGCTGGCCACACCCCTTAAATAATCAACTCATACATAGATCCTGAATACACAGACACAACACAGACACGCTATATAGATATAGCTACACTCTGTAGATACTCAGCTGCTGATCTTGACTGACTCATCTTCACCTTCAGCACACATCCCAAATCAATGCAGAATCCAGGACTATCTGTAGTTGTCCTCTCTGCATCTTTGAAATACTTGGTCACAGGTGCTAGTTCTTCCCAGAGCTGGACACAGCCCTTGGAATGCCTCACAACAACCAAACTACTGTACACCCTCTGAGTCTTAGAAGAACTTCTGCTAACTCATAAATGCAATGTAATTGTCTCTTTGCAATGCTTCATTTTTTTTATTCAGTAATGGCAATCATGGAGGTTACAGCATTTGAGCTCAAATTTTTTTTTGTAGCAGTTTATGAGTTTTACAAAACATTGAAGCTCTACCTTTCTCTGAAGGTTATGGGACTCCAAATGAATATGGTGATAATTAGGTCAGGACTTCAAAGGATTAGCCTGCAATAAGGACTGAGACTTCAAAACTTTATAAGGAAATGTTCAAAGCAAGCCCAAAACTTCACAATGCTAATGATGAAGTTCATTACAGTAAAGCAGCCAGTCCATTTTTCTAAATTTTCAGAACATCTAAAACATTGCTGAATCTTAGCAACTTAACTAGCAACAGTCTGATGTAAGTGATATGGGTAGGATTAAAAAGCTTTCTTGATTTCAAAGAATATACTGGAACATCACCTGGAAAAGTGGCTCTTTGGTAATGCAACCCTACTGATGATTTTCTTTTACTACATATATTTTTAATGTGTATGATTCAGTTCTCCACTTCCTCATTAATTTGATATCCTTTGTCATGAACTGTTGCTGGTTAGCCTGACTGGCTGATAACACAGTAAAGCAAGAAAATAATCAGTTCTGCAGATTTTAAATGAAAAACAGCTAGTGATAAAAGAAAATAAATGAACATCTGGATAAAGAACATCTTGAACAGGAATTTAAAAATGGCTCACACAATGGAGCCATTAAATTACAGAATTACTGAACATTACACACATTACAGTAATGCTTCTTATATTTTGTTTTATTGACATGGTAAATTACCAGCCTTGTTCACTTAACAAATACTTTTAAATTATCTGTTCAGATTTATCAGCATAACTGGATTTATTACACACATGTAGACACCTGTTTTATAAAACAAACCAACTGTGCCAAAACGACCACGCTGGAATCCTCTGGCTCTCATCCAAGAGGAAACACATTGCAAGCATCGCTCAACTGCCCTAAGAAGCCTTCAGTTTTATAATGAGGTGATCAGCAGCCAAAGTAGAAAATATTTTATGATATGCTAATCTCCAGGTCAAAAAGACTAAAGAAAAAAAATACTACATTTTGGCCACTTGGCCACTATTACACAAGACGAAGAACAGGACTAATAATTCTTTTTTTATGTGAAAAGTGGCTGGTATCTCTGCTGTTCACCTAGTCCCCTTTTACATATTAATTTAAGTTTTATTTATAACAGAGGAAAAAATTCAAAGGCAAAAGGATGAAAATGGAAAAAATCCTAAATTCTCATATGAATTTAAATAACACAAGGCTTACCACTCCAGATGGAAAGGCATTTTTTTTGGCTGCCTATTTCCCAGTACCACTCCAACATTAGGGGTATCTCCCACAGAGATAACCTTCCCCCTAGGGTGACTGCTGGAGGCCAAGGGGGACACCTTCTGTGACATCTCAAGTATCACTGAGCATCAGCATGTTGGCAGCTGAACCGAGATGCTGATTACATTCCCAAACACGAGGCTGCAATCAATCAAAGGCACGCTCCATGATTCAGATTTGGTGTTGAAAAGCCTCCTCTGTCAGGAGTCTCGTGGGAACAGTTAATGACAGTAACCCCTGGGGGATTCCACACATCCCACACCACCAGATTAAAGGATGCTTCCATAATGTTTCTGTGACTCTACCTATCAAGATATCTGCCATGATCAATGCATGCTTTGGTGCTGTTGTAAATGGGCTGGCCAATATATTTTCAAATGTAATAGTCCAATATATAAATCAAGACTGAAAGTTCAAAAACTGCATTCAGTTTGCTTTACTTGTTCTGAAACCTTTTGACAGGTAAAGCTTAGATTCAGTGGTGTACAGATGATAATCCACCAGACAAATTTCAAGGTCTTCTTTAGCTCTGAAGGTCAGTTACTCCAGCTCCCCAGCCAAGCTCCCACACTAAGCTGAAAATTCCTTAAGAAATGCTCAGCGATGAAGAAGGGTGTGTACAGGCAGAACTAATAATGTTATCTTCTGGATAAACTAGTTTTAACAGTCCCTCCTCACATTTGCAACTTTGAATATTTCACCCGTACGGTACCATCACCTGTTTCAAAGCAGCATTATTCAGCTAGAGGAATACGCAGTAATACAGCCCTATTATGGTGTGGTGTACTGGCCTTTACCAGATGCGTTCCACATTCTTCTGGTACTGGCAAAAAACCATGCTAGGCATCCAGAAATTCTGTCAACAATGTTGTTACACTGAGCAAATGGATTTCTGTGTAGAAGTTCATGAGCATGGAAATACATTTCTATTCCTACTAAGCATGAAGATGTTTCGTTTATTTATTGCTGAGTTAACAATGGACCAATTCAGTCTCGGGGCAAGACTGATTTCCAGAGGTCTTGAGAACAAACACTTTAGTAGACAAGTATTTTGATGTGGCTGTGTATGAGAGGGATAATCCCAAATCCAGGGGAAGTTAGGAAGGAAGTAAACTATACCCTTGGGGTATAGTTATTGCAGGACATTGACAACAAAATGAGAAAAGTAGAAAACATGTTTTTGGGTAAAGCATTGTTAAAAGGCCGTGTGTAAGGAAGCTCCTCTAAAGAGTCCTAAAATAGTTTCAATGGTAGTGCCTTTTTTATTTTTTTCCCACCACATTAAGAAAATAAAGCTCTCTCTCCTCAACATTTGTGAAGATCTCAAACAGCAAATTTTGATACAAATAAAGTGATCACTATAAAGAATGATTGTTACATATTGACCACTGAATGATCCACAAACAGCAATGACGTATCTCTAATAATTATTTGCTTCAACCTTGGGCAAATAATTCCAGATTTTCTTTTTTTAAACAGTGCTCACAGAGGAAATCATTACTCATCTAGATAAATATTTCAAAGTTCAGTTCAGTTAAGTGCTTAACTTAGATTTTAGACTTCATTTTGCTTTTTAGGCTAATTTACCTTATTCTCCTCCTTACTCTTCCCTAGTAAATCTGTATATTAAATTTCATGTCCTTTTCCATACAGTAATTTAAAAAAACAGGAACAAAAAGAAGTCTACTATTGTGGTAAAGGAGAAAACCTGAGCAGAATACCTTGCAATACATAGATTGCTTTGGGAAACTACAATGCAAGAATAGCACTATTATTAATAAATTTAGCAATGAATAATCATAGGATTAAGAAATATCCTTATCTGGTTGTGCATGAGCCAAAAGGAAATATTAATAAATTTAGCAATGAATAATCACAGGATTAAGAAATATCCTTATCTGGTTATGCATGAGCCAAAAGGAATACAAAACATCTCATTTTTGAATGGCACTGTCAAACAATTTTCAGAAAATATTTTCATGTGTCTCTTCTGTGTAAGAGTTTTGTGGAAACTGTAAATGGGAGGGTTTTCTTGTTAAGACTTTTGCTCTGTTCTGTACAGGCAGCAATGGTGTTTCAAATTCTGCTGAAAAGAATTTCAAATCTGGTAGATGCTATAAAACTTCAAATGCAAGTCTGTGAACTTCCCAAAACATAAGAAGAAATAAGAAAACTGAAACTTCATACTTAGGAACTCCAAGGAGATCTTTTCTTATCCCAACAACTGGACCTTACTCATGTCATTATAGTCACAATATAACTATTGCTCATTTTGCACCTTTACAAAAGGGAGACAAAATCAGAAGTCAGTACCTCACACTCCCAATACATTTCCTGACATTCATGATGCTTATAACCAATACAAGACTCTTGGGACTTCCTCAAGCACAGCATAGTAAAAATTACATGAACACCTATCAAACTCGGTAACTAAGTTCTGATCACAACAATGGTTTTATACACCTTCATAGAAATTACTGCTTATTAAAAGCACCAGAATTTTTGTAATAAAACTGCCAAAAATTAACTGAGAACAGAATCCTGCAGCTGATTTTTTCCTTTCATTCAAAAAAATAATCTTTTGCACTAAATAACAATTGTATTAATTAAATAACACTGCATTAATCTGCATTGCTCAATCTACCAAGGGCTTTTCAGCTATTTGTTGTGCACTCAGTCTGCATCTTCTTGGTTATCCAAGAGTCATGCACAAACTTGACAACTAGGAATGGAAAATTCAACTCTCTGAGATACTGGAAAAAAACAGCAAGATGTGCCACATTTCCAACAGCATCTGGGAAACTTTATCTAGTTGTAGCAAGGTCAAACATACAGTCCAAACACAGATGAAAGCCTGCAATTTAAACAACCCTGATCTAGATGTGTGGAAAAGGTAATGAGTAAATACTGACCCTTTAACTGTTTAGGGGAAAAATATTATTAAGTTCTGTTCCCATTTAATCTAATTTGTAAACAGATCAGTCTCAAAAAATTTATGCCCATTTCAGCAAACTCAATTTGATTATCTCCGTGATGACAGTAAAAGCATTTTTGTCAGCTGTGACTGAAATGGCTAAAATCCAAATACCTTCAGAGATCACTAAAAACTTCAGCTAAAAAAAAATCAATTTTTATATTCAATTACCTGGCAACTATCTCAAGAACAATAGTAGTCTATTTCTTGCTATAGTATGCAGAAAATGTAGATCTGTACAACACTATACAAAATCATTCGTGTATAATTATTACTATATATATCACAAAGTGGCTCTCAGATCACTGAAGATTTTTATTAAAATTATGAAATTGCTTGTAGAAGTGCTGACAGATAACATAATGTAACGTTACCCTACTGATGTATAATTTGAACACTGCACAACCAGGAGAAATCTGTCACAACACCCCACACAATACAGAATAGTCAAATGCCTTATTCTTCCTGTCAAACAATTAACTGCTGCTTCTTTATTTCAGAAAGTGAGTATATAAATATTATGCTATCTTGCAACAAAATGACCTGGAATTCGAACTTACACTGGAGTTGAAAATTCACAGCGAACCTAAACAATATTCTCCTGTAGAATACAGTAAGCAATTAATCAGGGAAAAAAAATAAAAATCACATGCACAAGCAGAGGACAGAGTTGCTGCAATGCTCGCAGTGGATATATTTTAAGCCATGTTCACCTTGCATGAAACAGTACAGTTTCAAATGAAAATATCAGGAAACCTCTGAGCTTCAAGGATAAAAACTGGCATAAAAGATTTTTTAAAAAAATGACTATTTTAGTTTCAAATGTGCTTTTCAAGAACCATGCTTACTCTGTGTTTTCATTACAAGCTGCTGACACCCTTCATGGGAACACAGTTATTTTCAGCTACTACTGCAGCAAACAGCTCTAGTGATTCCCTCTGAGGTGCTGACCCTGCACTGGGACGGCCTCTCCCTTATTCCAAAAGGAAGCAGGAATACTGTGTACAGTCATCATCACTGACTCATCATCATCATAATCTTCCCAGTGGTGGCAGAGGTTGCCTCCTCTCAGCACAGCCACCAGACCTGCCTGCAAACTTTGTGGGATTCCACAAGAGGAGGAAGACTCTGGTATCACCTGATCCCCAGCAGGCCTCACTAGGGACGAGTGTCCCAGCTGCTCTGTGCACCAGGCAGAGGAAGATCACACAGGGATGCTCCCTTTGGGGGAAAGGTCTGGAACACAACATGCCTTAGATACAGGCTGACAGTCCATGTGTACAGCTGAGAAATTCTAGCTAAAATACAGCAGAAACACTGCCTAGGCCTTAAACACTGGTCACGGTTCCACCACAAAGTGTAATCACCTCCTGTGGGAGACAGCCACCTTGATAACAGCTATTTTATGAAAACAAGCATAATTTTATAAAAAATTAAAGATTACAGGTAAATTTTAAAATTAAGTTCTTCCTTTCCTTAAATAAAATCACTGTGCACATAAAGGACCACTACGATAAAGACAGAACACCCCTTCATGATCATGAGCAACAAAACACTCCTGGCAGTATTTACCCAGCTCTAATCAGCAGATGAAAGACAATGCACTAAAAATCAAATTAAAAACCTACCTCAGGAACAATGAGAAGCTGTACCATCTCAGTCAAAGTCATGATTAAAGCTTTTAACTCAACTATGAACTTTCCCAATTAATTCCAGCAGTGAGTAACATCCTGAACTTAGCAGCACTGACCTTCACTTTCAGTTCCCCGCTGCAATGCTGTTTCCTGGCAGAGAAGGAATCTGCAAATCGGAAGTGTAGCACATATATAACGCAGACTTCAAACAAAGGATCATTGTCACAACGAGGAGCCTACCATGAATAATCTCGTTATTGCAATCATGAATGATCTGACTCATGAAGCGTCTGCAGTGATGTTTCAGGCTACAGTCACTTGCTTGTACACAAAGCACACCTGGCTATTTCACGCCCCTCAGCAAATAGATGCTTAGTAATGCTACGTGGTTTTATACAGAGAAAGCCTTGAGACAGTACAGGCAGCATTGTTAAGAGGAAATTAATTCTCCTATCATTATGTATTTATGTTTCCCTTCTCTGGGAAAAGAGGGAGACATACCTACACCTCCCTAGCGTATTTCGCACTTCACATTAGGATAAAACACAAACAATTCAGGATACAACCAAAGCAACCTTATGCAGCCCTCGGTACTCAATACTCAACTTGCACTGACCTGTGCCCTGAGGAACCCTGGCTGGATGTCCACACACAGGTCACCCACATCCACCCCAGCACACGGACACCCAGCAGCACACCTGCCTTCGAGGTACTCGTGACCACCACTGGCACTGCAACACCTGCCTGTCTGAGCAAGGCACGGGGATGCAGCGACACACGAGGGTGAGGCTGCACCATGCTTGGAGGCTGCCAAGCCAAAAGGCCTTAAAGTCCCTTAAAAGAATCCTGCTTAGAAAAATGCTGGTGGCACTGAAATGCACAGGTACAGAACTGGATGAGCCCTGCTGAGATGACACTGGTTTTGATGATTCTACCCTGGTGCTTTAGAGAGAAAACTCTCATTGTCAATCCACTAGGGTTGAATACTATAAAACAGAAATCCAATTACAGAAAATATTCACAGAAGGGAGAAAAGAAAGTGCAAGGAAGTCAAGCTGCATCCTTTATAAACAAGGAAACAACTCCATTTAACTGCAGAACTCAACTTACCAAACCTTTGCCAGCCCTGCGCAGACTGGTCGGGCAGGAGTCCAGAATACGATAAAATGATTATTTAAAAAAAACCAAAACCCAGAACTTAAGAGAATACATACGGGTTTCTTAGTAAGGCAAATGAAGCTTCTTTATGAGCATATTCCCAAGCTGAACACACATTTTAACTTGAAATAGAGGGAGTGTTTTGTTAAAACATTATGCAGATGCAAAGCTGCTTTTATGTAACTCAATTTATCGGAGAAACATGTTGCATCATGTTGTTAAAATATGATACAGATAAAAGGATAATAATTGAAATATCTACATATTTTGTAGTACAAAGAAATAATGTATGCTAACAGACTATTTGTTGTCACATTAGCTTCAAACAAATAAGGAAATAAGGGTTGATTAATTACTCTGTGTTTTGGGCTGTGGGATAGCAAAATTCCACTGCCTGTAGTTTAAAAAAAGGTCTGGAAAAGTAATGGAAAAAAATCCTATCAGGTTCATAATTCAGGACAAATAAGTGGCACAATGTAAGGTGTTTAACTTTATTGAAATGACTTATGAATTTAGCTTGTTTATCCATAATATTTAAAGGACTGACTTCTAAACTGCAGTTTCTTACACCTGCACTTTAAAGAAGTGTTGACATGTTGAGGGTTGCATACCATACCCTTCATAAATAACAAACCAATTGAATCTGTTCTGCAAAACTTGGCAGCACCTCTGCCTCAGGAGCTCAGGTCCTCAGCTTGGGGTTTTGCTGCTGCACCCAGCCACATCTTCTGGTACTTTTCAGTTTGATTTTTCACCTCACTGCTAGCATTGTGACCCTTTCCAGAATCTGACAATTCTACTTGTTATCTCCCAACTTCCACACTCAACGAACTGCAGATCAGTTTGCAGACTCTCCCATTGCAATGTTGGCCTCGGTCAGCTAAAAGTTTTCTCCCCTCCCTTGTGCCTCACTGCAGCAGGCAAGGTGAGGAAAGAGAGGATGAGGAGGAAGGGGAAAATAAACTTCAGTGTGCACATACACACATATGCTTGCATACACAGGTATATATGTGTACATAAATATGCACTTGCATGTATACAGTATGCCTAAAATCAGGCTTACAAATATGAGCTGTATATATAATAAGAAATTAAAGGTGGAGTCATGAATCCACAGACTCATCAGCTGCTTGGCTAACGACGCCAAGTTTTGCTCCCATTTTATGCTGAAGCTCACTGGCAAACCAAACAAATCTAAGAGCTGTGGTTTGATTCAGTAGGTTGGTCACACCCAAAAAAAGTCTTCTGAAAATTCTCTCCATAACATGCAATGTCCATGAAGGGCACCAGGAAGGTGTTCTCACACCACTTCAGGAATTAGTGCTAGGCAGCAAATGAAACAGTACATAAAAAAGCCTTAACTGTATGCAGTAGTAGGATCACATTTGAGAGTACTTAAGGGATTTAACAAACCAATTTTAAAATAATTTCAGCTTTTTTCAGAGATGGCAAGTAGATTTAAAAGTGTTAATTTCAAGTGGTATAGCTAAGGCCCTACACCTCCATGTGCAGCTACCTTTCAGAGAAAGAATTCCCTTCCATAACTGAAACCAATCTACTGTAAACAGATCAGATGAAACCAAAATGAGACATTCTCAATGCAGTATGAGACTGTCAGCATATTCCTTTGTAATTCCACAGATATTTTGGAATGGTACAGACCAACCACAGATAATAAAAGAAAGAGCAATTCCCAACTATGTATTTGTAACTATTTTCTCATTCCCTTCCAACAATAAAGTATTTGCCCATAAATGTCATGGAATTACAGCATCTTAAGAGTTCATCTTAGAAATAACAGAGATGTTTCTGTGAAATAATAATCCTTGTGGAAGTATTAGCAGGTTATTGTGCCATTTATGTATAACCTGAAAATGAAAATTTTGAAGTTTTAAATACTTGAAGAAGTTTTAGACTAAAGTTTCTTAATGTTGTGTTACCAAGAAAAAAACTATACAGTAGAGGCATAACCCCCAAAGAAATTTGCTGATGAGGTCTTAAATACCAAAAAGCTGAAAAAAGAAATAAATCTAAACTAAATAATACATTTTTAAAAATCAAGTTATGATGAGATTTCTTAACCTAAGTCATTAGCTGTGTTAAGAATTTTCAGCATATTATGGTTATTAAGCAGAACACATTTTTATTTGAGTGTCAAAGTTTGGGGCTTTCCTCATATGACCTTCCTGGCATACTGCCAAGGCTCAGCTCTTGTTGACATTTAATCTGAACATAATCCCTGAAATCTCTGCGCCATTGCTGGGTTGCATGGGAATGATTCCCCGACAACATACAGGGAATTGTGCTGTAAATTTTATTTTTGACTCATGGCTGTTCCCCTTCCTTACCAGCTGTGGAAAATTATTTGTTTGAATAAAAATGAATAATCTATACCTTTTATATGTCACAGAACCACATAATACCTAAAGAAGAAAACAAGTCCAACACCTCTTATTTCAGTTGGTTTTCTACTGATGGCTACCATATTTTTAAGGGAGGGAACTCCAGAAAACAAATAAAATTCAGCAGCTGATGAAAAGCCTGGGTAATGAGCTGCAGTGGCGCAAACAACACCATCAACTCAAAACAGGAGCAAGACCACACTGCAGCAGAGGGATGAGGGCTCCAGCTGAGGGTACTCGCACTTGACGGCGGTCTGAATGAACAACTGCCTTTAGAAAAAAAAGCATACACTTAAAAGAGCTTTTTTAATTTTCAAAGATGCCTCTGATCTCTGAAACCAATTGCCTTTTTGTCATGAATGCCGTGAAAAATCACAGTGTCCAAGATTTCCACATCTGTGATTTTTGGCACTGGTGCAGGGGTAGGAACTGAATAACTGATGTCTGAACAACACTAATGAAAATATGGCAACACAGTCATTTGTCCTGCAGGAAAGCATGGAAAAGCCTCACAACCACTGCAATAAGATAAGTTTGGATCTCTCATTGTTTTCTGTGTGCTCAGGATTTCACAAGTATTTTTCCCCTGTATTCAGGAAGGAGCTAGGTAGGCAAAGCAGCACTGACTTTAATCTTACTAATGCAGGTCCTAAAAGCAGTGAATCATACAGCAGTAAGAGCTCCAGTATGGGACGCAGAGACCTACCCATTGACCTGCATACTTAGTTCAGCAACAATCTAAGTGTCATTACAGTTCATGTGAGCCAGCACCAGTCTACCTACATTATCTGCAGTCCAACTTCTGCCTGAAGCAAAGACTAGTCTTATTGAGACTTCTTATTTACTGAGTGATCCCAATATTTTCCCCTTCCTATGTAAAGTAAGTAAGTAAAATGAACAAAAAAGATTAATTATTCCCTGCAAAAGACAAACTCTATTTAAGAAAGCTTAAAAGGATGATAGATAAAGCAGTATTTTTTTTAAAAAC
>NW_008654176.1:5202-51736 GCF_000695815.1 Acanthisitta chloris | reverse complement strand
TCTCCCTGTGTGTTAACTCCTTCCCAGAAAGACATTTCCTACAGAGTTGTCCAAGTTATCAAGAACCATAATTCTGTGGGAAAAATAGAAAGTGCTCTGAAGCACTCATAATGTTTCAATTTATTACCTCTAAGTTACTTCTAATGCTAATCTCTTCATACATACACAAGTATCCTGTTTCTAAGGTGTTCCTTCAGGTTGGGGTACAGAGGATCTTTCAGTTCTTTTCCTTCCGCTCTTTTAAGAAAGCTAAACTCTGAGGAAAAATAGGAGCTACTCCTTCAGTCCTCTGTTTCCTACAAAAGAGTAGCTTGATCCAACCAAGAGCCACTTAAGTCAATGGGGAGTTGTTAATATTTAGTTTAGGCTATGTAAGAGTGAGAAATTGAGAAATATGTTTTTACCTGGCTGTCAGCCAGGCACAATGCCACCACTAATGAGTGGCTGCTATAACGAGACCTTTTGAAAGAGTCATATGTGAGATAAATTAATGAACACAATGCAAACCTCACACCCATCTCAAAGAGGGGAAAAATCATTGCAGCTTTATCATAAATATGTTTAGGTGTTCTGATGCCAGCCTACTGCCAAAGGAATTCACTGATAGGGAAGGGCAAGGTCTGTTTGCAACGCAGTCCTCCCCTGGGAGATGCATTTCACGGCTTCCAGCCAAAGCCTCCAAAACGCCTCCAGGGTAGCAGTTGGGCTGGAGCTGCCCCATCACGCCCTTCCACTGCAGCCGGATTTGCCTATTTTTGCAGCTGGCACCACCAAAGGCTACAAAAACTTGTAGTCAGCACAATCCCTTCCAGATTGACTTTTCAGTCTCTTCAGCTAATAACTACTGAGACCAGTGCACAGACTGTTAACAACTCTAAACATAGTTTACACAGAAGACTCTGCACCTCTCTCAGCCTTTCTCTTCCATAACAATTTCTGTGTGACTGTTACCAACGTGGCCCTCACTAGCCTCAAAAGAAAACTGCCCACCACACCAGCTTGTAAGAAACAACATCTCACCTAGCACTGACACAATAAAATCCCTTTTGTTCAGTGTTTCTAATCCCCATGATAACAGTGCTGTACACAGAGCATCATGATGAAGAAAACTATACTGTTGAGTCCAATGACTCAGCAGTGCTTTCTTCCTTTGCTGCTCCAGAGGCACCAAGAACAGGCTCAGGAGTTTAAATCTTGATGCTAAATACATTTCACTGCGCAGCTAAACGTATCATTTTCAGACTCAAAACCAAGTCTGTGCAGCCTACAGCTACTGTTGATGTACATCCTACTAACAGTACAACATGTACTACCTAATGAAAAAATACCTTCAAGAGTGAGTGAATGAAAAAGACTTTGGTTTTAACAATGTCTCCATTTGCAACTAAAAATAGAAACAAAGTCAGACAGAGAGCACTCAAGGATTACAAAGAATATTGTCTATATAGGTGTACCTTATACAAATAATTTTTGGAACAACACATTCAGCCAAAGCATCAACAGTGCTCAGGAATTCAACGATCCCTTCCAACAGAGAAATGCAGAGGGCTTCACAAGCTACAAGGCTCACAGAGGCAAGTAAACACCACCTATGTTCACATAAAGTGCTACAAACAAAGCCTGAAGAGTCAATTATAGGTGTGTAAGCTCAAAAAAAATCAATGTGTGCAAGCAAATGTACACTCTGTACGTGCAATTACCACAGCCCTGTGTGATAAGTAAATATATACATACCAGAACAGTAATTACTTATCTAACTTGCTGTTGTGGGCCTGTGACAACACTGGCTTTGTGAGCTACTGCTGTACTTTTGCTTGCAGACGAGCTGCATGATGGAACACCACTCACTGAAAAGCTCGCTCAAGCTCTGAGGGATTGGCTTTGTTGTGATGCTAGCTTGACATAAAACTTGAGTTGTGTCCCTAACCTGACTTTCATTCTAAGAGAAAAGATCTCAGCACTATGGAAGTGGTGCTGTAAGCCTGAGCAGATGGCCCACAGGGAGGAGACGGCTTCATATTGTTGTGGGTAACAGCACCTAGTGATGCAGCGAGGAAGAAAAAGTTTATGTTTCAGCATCCTCCTCAAACACTAAGCCTGAGAGAAACTGGTCTAGCATATAAAATGTACTAGAATCCAGAGGCTCGGGGGGGAAAAGGCAGAGCCAGTTCAAATCCTAGACTCTTTTCCCCTGCAAAACATGGTTACCTATGTAATAACGCCTGCTGAGAACAGTCCCTCTCCCACGCCATCCTGCCACAGGTGTCATCTGGGAGTGTGCTAGTTGGCACAGACCAAAATCATGTCATGGAATGTGCTAGAAATTAAACAATATGGACAATAATAAGATACAAGTGCTGGCCCTGATTAATTTACCAATGCAGACACAGAAGTGTTGAAGCGAAGTGGAACTGGAGTCTTTCAAGCCCATTGCTGCAGCTAATATACAAACACCAGAAACAGGGCAGTAGAAGCAAGACCGACGATTAAGACTCCCAAGTTTAGCCCCATAACCACAACATGACCGTGTTAGCACCACAAGAAAAAGGGAGGCACAAATAACTTAACACAAAGTCAAACTTTTCTTTGAAAATAAAGAGGCCAGAAGATGAGTGCTACAACAGCTATCAGGGCACTGGCAAAGGCAAAGTGTGAAATGGATCCTTTCCAGCATTCAGTTTAGGAAGACAAACATTGTTTCACGAATTCACTGTAGCCCTGCTTATTTTCCAAGCTCCTTAACTTATGCCAAAGGGCCTGGACTTTCTGAACATCCTGTTCTGTTTCCTTCACCGCTAGTCTTAGCCTTCAGTACTAAATGTCTTTAGTTGAGATCCTCATTTTGTATCATTTTATTCCAAACTCCTCCCTCTGCAGCCATCGTATTTTACCTCTGGGTGAGAGCGAAGACAAGCAGATTAATGAGAAGTCTGAACAGCACATTAAGTTACACCTATTTTAAGAACCTTCCTCAGTAAGCATCCCAAGGCACTGTATAAAAATAAACTACACCGATTGCATTTTAAACTTAACAAGAAGCTTGCAGATGCTGGCATGCCTTTAAGCATAAAGATTGATGGTTAAATGAGTCCATGAATCCCCAATGTCTTGGAGCCAGATGAACATGGACCATTTTACCTGTCATTGCCTGGATGCATTAATGATCTGCTTGGATGTAAAGCTAAGGAATCTTCATGATGGCCTATTGGCAGGAAAAATATGCCCTGTGACAAGGACAGGAAGACAGTTTTAGCCCACGAGTAGTAGCTGCTCATTTCAAGGATTTCCAATCTGATGAGCAGCAATGCCTCCTGCACTCCTCAAAGGCAGCTGTAGCACACATTTCTGCTCCTGCCTTTGCTCCTCCAGAGCTGCAAGAAGTCCAAGGTACAAGTGATCTCAGGAGAATGACTACAGTAGCACATGCTTGGACAGAGACAGGAATGTCATCTCCCAGCCTACTGATCTCAGCTCCCAGATCTGCTGTTCTTGGGACCCCACCAACATTTCAGGAAACGATAGCAAAGACTTTGACATGGCTGAGCACCCTCAGCTCATCCATCCAGACAGACACACCTCCTGGATGCTGGAGCAAATGACATGGGATAAGGCGTATCTCTTGGTGTGAGGGAACTGCTGCTGTCATCAAAGTGCTAGGGAGCCTGTTGCTGCTCTGGATGTGGACCCGAAACAGTCCACTTGCTTCCTCCTTCTCTGCCAGAAGACTTTCTATCTTGCTTCCTCCTCTTCCTTCAGTGTTTCAAGCTGAGACCAAATCATGCAGTCAGAGTTATAAGGAACCAACTGTGACCTTATTTGCCTTAAATAACTGCATTTTCACACCGTCCAGTCCCAGTGCCCAAGCAGCCAGGAGGCACAGCAGATGCTTCCACAGGAACCTTAGACCCCGATGACACTTTCAAAGAACCGCAGTAAGGCATCTGGGTGACCCTGCACTTGATCTCAAGGTCATCAGGAGCTGGTGCTGGCTGTCAGTACCTATGTCATGAGACCATGCAGCAGAACTACAAGCAGCAGGCACAGTCCCGCTGTGCTCCAGTACCTTATGCCCTCTATATAACCCTTTCATAGGATCCTCATTCCCTGGGCTGACCATGCTGCTCTTTGGTAAGCATCACTCCTGTGTGAAGTTCCCACGTAACTACTTCATCTTGCCCTGCCATTTTGAGGCAGTACTGGTTAAAGCTGGTTACTTTCCTTTCTTGAGATAGGAGAAAAGGACCATGCGATGTACTTGCAGCCTCTTCAGACAAGTAGTGTAGGAAGATACCTGTGGCCTGCAAACCTTAACAAAGCAGTGTGGCTTACACTACATTCAATCCTCCTTTAAAATTATGTATTTATTAACTCACACAAAAGGGGAAAAGGATGTAACAGCACAAATTAAAAGTGAACAGTAGGCTGCAGTTTCAATAGTGAAGTCAAGCTAAGGCCTGAGGGCCACCAAACCTTAAACGTGTTCCCACTACTTTGTGTGCAGCTGAGGTGACCACCAGCACTTAAACATTCTAGAATTCGTGGCATTTAAAAAAAAAAATCCTTTAAGATTGTTATGGCTGGCAACACAGCAACATTTGTGAAGAGTATTGTAAGTTAGCTAAAACTAGAGCTATGAACTTATGAGTCAGACATAGAATAACATCAATGTAAGAAGAATAGGAGAATCCGAACAATACTAGAATCAGATTTTAAAACCAACTCAGGGATATGTACATGAAATCAAACAAACAGACAACACTGAAGCCTCAGTGAAGAAGGTCTGGACAAACAAGACTTCAGGCTCACACTGCTCAAGTAAGGAACACTTTCATTATCATATGGCTTAGAAATCACTTCGATTCCACAGTGGCCATCTAATGGCCAACAGGAAAGCAGGGAAACTATTTTAAGTAAGCATCACTAAAAATAAAATGGGAGATGCAATGAAAGAAAAAAAGAAAGTGGCCAGTGATAAATACAGTATAAAGATTTTGCTATTTATACTTTTAAGGCTATTTATATTTGAAAGCTTTCCTTTTGAGACACCGACAGGCAGGCTTCCACATTCATGAGTCTGGTATTCATTCAACTACAAAGTATTTATAGAAACATGTGAAGGCCAAAAGAAATAAAAAACACATTAAAATTAACTTCTGTCACAATTTGGGATTATGATTATCACTTCACATTGAAGTTCAGCCACACATAAACAAAACATTTCCCAACATTACACTGATATGCATTTTGAATGCTTTCCATGAAATCCTGCTCCAGCAACATGGCACATCGTGAAAAAATTAGTGCAACAGTTTGACACAGTCTGACACAACTTGATGTTGCCTGGAGATAAGCTCTTTCAGGTGAACTTGCTGTGTGGGCTTGATTTCCCAAACAGCTGAACCAAGAAACCAGCACAGCATCTGTGCTGGCAGGGCCATGGAGAATCTATAAAACATCAACTCTCAACAGAGCAAATCTAAAGGGCAGAACTGGAGAAGGCTCCAGGGACTCCTTCAGGTAGCTTTCCAGTACCTGAAGAGGGCCTACAATAGAGCTGGAGAGGGACTTTTTACAAGGACAAGGTGTGACGGTTTTAAACTGAAAGAGAGTAGGTTTAGATTAGATATTAGGAAGAAATTCTTTACCGTGAGGGTGGTGAGGCACTGAACAGGTTGCCCAGACAAGTTCTGGATGCCCCACCTGTCTAAGGCCAGGTTGGATGAGGCTTTGAGCAACCTGGTCAAGTGGAAGGTCCACGGCAGGAGGGTTGGACTAAGTGATCTTTAAGGTCGCTTCCAACCCAAACTATCCTTTGATTCTATGATTCTATAACTGAAGAGGAAAGGACCCATGAGTGTGGGATGACTGCTGAAAGACCGATGATATGCTGGAGGAGAACTGCCAAAACACCCTGCACAGTCCTTTCCAGAAATGCCACATTTGGCTCTTCAGAAGCTAAGGCATTTGAAAGAAAAGTGCTACTCCTTTTGCTCATCTCTGAAGTTCCTCCCAAAACACCGATGGTGCATATGGTTAAGAACAGGTCACATTCATGAATCCCTTTAAAAAATGCCAGCTAAGGTGCATGCTGTCTGCTTCTAGTAACCTGGATGATCTGACTTAGTTTCAGAGTCAATTGACTGCTTTCTGCTAAAATTGAAATCTGTTATTAACTTTGTTCACGTGTCAACATTGTTTAGCTTAATTACTGAGCCTTCCTCTCTACCAGTTCCTTCCCTGATTAAGGAACTATCTTATCGCGCCTCAGATTTTACTTTGCTAGTTCATTCTGCTAAGATAAAGGCTCTAAAAAATGCTTTTCTTGCTGTACCTGTTCTAGTTTGAATCATTCGCAAATTCAAAACCCAAAACAATACATGAAATTTCATTTTGTACATTTTCCTACACTGACCAGAAAATTCCGATGTCTCCATTACCTTCACATTAAACCCTATTCCATTCTAGATCCATATTTAGCTTATCCATTTAGATCTGGAGGTTTGCCTTGTTTTGATAAAGGTTTCAAGAACTTTTAAAAATATTTTTCTACTTTTAAATGTCGAAGCTTTTTAGTCCAGCCAACTTAACTACCTACCAACCTCACAGCCTTGTTTCCTTAATTTCACAACCTGTTCTTCTGTGAGAAGGAGTGTTATTTATGGACCTATGTTTGCTTATGCTTGTATTACATTTAAATGGAAATGACTAAATGCATGTTTCAGAAAAACTTCCTTTGTATAACCAACTCTTCTATGTCATCGTGCTACATGAAAGCAAAATCTGAGAGCACATCAACATCTCAATTCACTTACATTTTTAAGAAGAAATCATATTCAATGTCTGCCACAGCTTACATCCAAGACAGTCAACGTCCTAAGTTTCCAAGGGATTGCTTCTACCAAGCCATTTACAGCTGCATTTCTACAAGCAAAATAAACATGTCCAGGAATGTTGAGGCCAACTGGCATAGAAATGTGCCGTGTTATTAAAGTCTATCACCCTCCAAAACAACGTGGTTGCTTTCAAACTGCCTACTGGGAACAATCCCAAGATAACTTTCAAAATTTACCTGGGAATAGTTCAGGTGAGTTCCCGTAGTTGTAAACCAAAACTAGGCCAGGGACAGTTAACAGTAGAAACGTTTGATTTCCAGGGCCTGGCACTGCTTCTAAGCACCATTTAATTTGCTAGTGCAGACATGCCCATTGCATGAAGACCCCCTCATGCCTGCATGACCCTGAATTCTTCATGACTCTTTGTACATCTTCATTAGCTTGTCACCTGCCTTCCCAGAGACCAAAATAATGCTACTAAAACCACACCAGTCATAGCTTTTAAAAGACTCTTCTCTGCCTGGACATATTAATCTTTGTTTTGTTCCAACAGGGATGCTGCGAACTTTGTCTCAAGTTTCTTCTCCAGGACTATTTTCACCTTTATGCTTGAATAGTGTTTCTTTGGTCCCAGAAAACAAAATGCGGCTCTTTCCCCAGATAAACTCTGCTGAGAGATGTTTCTTTCCACCTAAAAAAAAAAGTGTCTTCCTCATAGCACTAGGAAACCATTATTTTCATGGGGTTTGGGTATTTTTTTCCTCCTTTTCCACCTGATGCTGCCCAACTATCTTATATTTTCTCTCCCCACTTCTTTAATCACATCCTTCTTCCTCCTCAGCCTCAAATCTCTAGCTATCTCCATCTTAACCTTCCTTGTTCTGGTGCTCTTCTTCTTTGGTGTCATCTGTTACTCACTTTTTCCTCCTGAGTTCTCCATCACAACAAATCAGTCTTTCACTTGATTCCTCCACTACCAGTCAGTGCCAGCCTCTATGCTGTGATTATAACCACATGCATCTGTGGTCAGCTTCCTCAAAGACCTCTCCCTTCCAACTACTATTTTTATATACAGCTGTGCATTCAGATCACCTCAACTGCCTCTTCTATTCCCTCATGTATTTAGCTCCCTGCCTCTAGCTGCATCTAAAGTACTTGGATATTCTCTCTCCTGACTTCTGTCAGGTGACATTTCTATGTAAAAATAGATCCTATCAGGTAACACTGGAGAAAGTAAATGTCCTTCTGTTCCTGCATCCAGTCTCGGTGTCTTCTCTGCTATACTTCATTCAGTGCTGCATCATTGCACATCCTTCCTCATCTCTGCCTTCAAGGAAAAATAAATAGCCCGGGCAAGACTCACCCAGACTCTAAATTTTCATTGAATGCTGACTTCCTCTGGCCACTGACTTTCTAAATGTTTGGCCACATCTGGAAGGCAGCTATCTGCCCAGCTTGAACTAAGCTGTCTTAGGTGAAAGGTTTTAGTTATGACCAAAGGCAGAAAAGCTCCTTCAGCTCCAAGTTTAATCCACTGACAACTGCAACTTGGTCTTACAGAAAAAGGAAAAAAGAAAGACTGATTACAATGTAGGGCAGGAATTCTTCAACTTCAAGGAAAATGGATGCCTAAGTAAGTAGAGGAAAATGACAGAAAGTACTGGGAGGAATTTCATGTCAGAGATCATAATCCAGTTTGAGTTACCTTAATTTTCTGAGAACAGACTTGGTAACAACAGATGACTCCCCATGCTCATGAAATAGGAAAAATTAGTTAACAGATACAGAACATAATTATTGGAGTTTTCTGCAAAACTGGAAATGATTCAGAAGCATGTGGCTAAAAAGAAAATACAGGTCAAGGATTTAACAAGGATATCTTTTTGCAAATCGAAGTACAGGATCCAACCCTTGATTATTCCCATCAAGGTGTGAAATCATATTAAGGAGTTGGATCACACAATCTAAAAGGCACTTTATTGTTTTTTCCCCCTTGAAACAACACAGATTTTATAGGACAAATAATAAGGACAAAGCTTCAAAGGACATGTGGATGTGTAGGAACAGAGTACAAAGCAGAATGTCAGCTGAAGTCTTTTATTATATAATAAAAATAGCACTTTGTTTAGAGAATTGGGAGCTTATTGGTCTTGGTTTCAGTGCAAGGCTTTCCTGAATGTCCAGGTGTGTGCAGGAAAGGACCAGTGATGAACAGCAAGAAAGACTTGTGCCCTTAATGCTTTGGTTTCTCTCCAGAACTTAAAATCCAGCTATGCTGCAAAATAAATAAGGCACACTGAGACACAAACAGAAAGAGCATGCCGATTGCTTTCATGTAAACAAGCAACTAGGCATCACATTTAATTGTCAATAACTGGGATGATTTTCAAAGATGCAAATGGACAGTAAATGCTAAGTTCAAAAGGTACTCAGGGCTGGCCTAATTGATCTAATTGCCACTGTAAATCTGCAGTTCCTGAAAGCTATGAAGTCTCCTGCACTGTTGTTAAAGATTTTGGAACATGTATCCACTATAAACACTATACTAATTATAATTAATTACATTAATTTTCACTCGTAATTTCCACAGTGAATCTCCTAAAATGAAGCAGGCCAAGAATACATCCAAAGAGGTATTTTCTCTGCTAGAGCACGGAAGCATGCTGAGGTACCTGACCTCCTGATCTTGGCAGATCTCTGCCTAAAAACTATTTAGGACTTAAGTGAAAATTATTTTGAAGGGTTTTTTTCCCTCAAAATCATCAAAACTGCTAGACATTTCTTGCCAGAAAACATCCCTAAGGCTCCACTTGTGTATCAGCACCAGACAAAGCTGGATGTACAGCAGGTCTCTCACTTCACCTGACTGCACCGGTCCCAACCGAACGAATTGCACAAAACCTATTAACACCTTTCCAGCAGATCACATTTATTTGTGGCCTCTGCTACAAAGTACAATGCAGAGACTGATCCACAGACTCTAGTAAAATAAAACAAAATAATCAAACCAAAACCCAGAAAAATTTTAGATGGCTTTAAATTAGGGTCATTTTTTTTTCCATTAACAATGCAGGCAAAGGTGCAGTCCCTGCATCTGACCATGCCGCCGTGAATATTTTTTAGAAAAATGTATTAGAGTACAACAAAAAAGAAGGTGCATCAGAGTAAATGTCTACAACATTCATTCAATACTTGACACAAAACATATGAAGCAAAAGTGCAAGCCTTTCACAGTTCCTTCTAAAACCTTAGAAATCTTCCCCTAAATTCCCAGTGTTGCTTTGACTTGCTTTTAAGACTAATCCTTTGCCAGAGGTGCTGTATAATTGTTTATGTCTCATCTAACCTGAAGTGGAAGCTGAGATTCAACAAATAAATATGCAAATATCTCCTAGTGATCTGTACTTGCAAAATATAATACAAATGTTTATTGAGATCTTATTTAACAATTTCCCAATGGACATATTTCTAGCAAAGGACTAAATGCCAATAGGATCAGACTTCCTAAAAGCCAATCACGAAGGGCTAGGAAACCCATGCAAAGAAATTTCTGAACAAGATTCCGAAGATAAATCCTTTTGTTATGAAAAATATTAGAAGAAGCATACTTAACAGGGAAATGTGACTGACTGGATCAGTATTCAACTACTTTCCACACATTTACATCAAGGAAAAGCATTTTTCCCACCAGTGGAAGAATTTAGTTACATGGTGTACAGGGAAAAGAAAAGAAATCCATTGTGAAAAGGCTCTTTCACTGTTCTAGTCAAAGTGGATGTCTTAGAATATGTCAGCTGGACAAACCAAAAATACAAAAATAAAAGATGATTAAAGATAGTGTATCTTCACCTAGCAATTGGTAACTATGTGTTCCAGCCAGAGAAAACACTGGGAAAGCTACTGGAGGAGTTTTCCTTTGGCTCAGGGAACAGATGAGCAAGAGTTCTCCTAAGGCATTACTTACAAAGCCAAAAGCTGTTAAATTCAGTGGCGGCTAAAGCAAGTTACAACACAGTCTGCTTCAGACTATGTGGACAGAGCCAAGCTGCAGTGTAATAACATTTAAGGGAAAAAGAGAGTGAGCAGAGAAAACATACCTTATGGTTTTATCCCAATCCTGAACCAGATTCACAGAGGTGTCTCGATAAAGTCAGAATATGGACGTACAAGAGGCTTTCTGCTAGAACAGTGCTCACCTCTAGAAGCACAGGTTCTATAGTGGCATTTTCTAGTGCTTATTCAACCAAGTTTTCAATTCCCAAATAATAGAGACACTTCCTTTGAAAAATTATGTCATTTGCTGTTGTCAAGGAAGACTTTTCCAGTCCAATAAATCACATCTCTCCTGTCATGCATTCCTTCTCAATTAATCAATTTTTTTCTCTATGTCACTTTACCACCCCAAGCATTTTGATCAAACCATTCTTACAGAACTGCTTTCTCCATGTCTCATTCCCACACAAAATCTCTCACTTCATCTGCCCTTATATATTTCTCCATGTCCATGGTTCATTTTCCTTATTTTTTCAGATTTTCAGTTAAACCACATAAAATGGTGCATAAAGACTAGAGGGAAGTTTAAAAAGCCACTGAAGTGAAAAACAGGCTGGAATTGTGAATTAAGGACTGTTTTTTGGTCAGCTGTGCAGTTCAAGCTCATTGCATAAGCATGAGTGCAGAAATCATTCTGCAGCTTCAAATAACTCCTATTTGTGTAATTTCCACTTCATTTAAGAATTAGTTGGAGCAACTGTACTGGCAATCTAAGAAAAGGCAAAAAAAGTTAAGAGGACCTAAAACATTTTGATACAATGACTGCAATACTATGCCAATCAGAACCAGGACTTAGGAAACCTGGTTAGTATTCTTTGCTGTGAGGGTGGTGAGGCCCTGGAACAGGTTGCCCAGAGAAGCTGTGGATGCCCCATCCCTGGAAGTGCTGAAAGCCAGGCTGGATGAGGCCCTAAGCAAACGGGTCTAGTGGAAAGTGTCCTTGCCCATGGTGGTGGGGGCTGGAACCAGATGATCTTTAAGGTCCCTTCCAACCCAAACCACTCTATGATTTTACGACCCTGTAAGAACAAGAAATTACTTCGGTTCGTTCTGTTATTATTTTATTTCAAGGAAGCAAGGAATAATAAACACAATTATGAAAGCTAGTACATTTTTACAGCAGTCTCATGTTTAACCTCTGTCTCTCTTCCTGTATGTGAAAGCTGCAACTTAACCAATTTTTGGAAACACAGAACATCAAATTCATCTATGCAGAATGGGAACACACCAGGGTCAGCCTGCCATTTTCCCACCATGGATAGGATTTACTGAAAGAAGTGAGCACTCCCTGTCATTTTCACTTAGCTTCTGCTGCCAGCAAAACTGGAGCTCCTCCTATAAATCCAAGTATTTTCCAATCAGTTCATTTTTGGAAATGGAATGTCAGGCCAAAAAAATGCACAACTTCCCATTTCTTAAGAAAATCAGAGCTGGTGAACATCTACACTGTGGTTACTTACCTGCAAATCTTGATGGGTTAGTACTGTAATTGTATTTCAAAGCAAGAATTTTTTACCATCCTGTATGCCTTTACATTTTACAAACCTTCTCTGTAAGTGAAAAGTAAGGCTCTCTGAATCAGCCCCAATCAGGGGGTGAGACTAATAGTGTCTATGGTTAGCATCTTAATATAAAGGAAGTCAGAAATGTCAAAACTTGTCATAAGTGCTCAATAGTCTCTCTTGTCATAGTATTCTCTCTCTGTACTACACATCTGTAACTAAAGGACTATGACAAGTTTTAACCTGACATCCTCACAGTCAGCAAAAATTCAGTACTTCTTATCCCTGGTGACAGTCAGACATGGCAGAGAATATTTTCCTTGTTTACTGGGTGATCACTACAGAAACCTCCTGTCTTTCTACAAGGCGCACACAAACTACAATCTCAGCTCAGAATGTACAATTTTCCTCCTGGAACTGTATTATTTTACCTTTACCACTGGGTTTGGGTTTTTTCCTCTAATTATTAAATTAAAGAAGGGTTGATGAGGTTTTAATTTAATTTGTGAAAGGACAATGAAAGATTCTGATGTCTAAGGATGGGAACAAGATTCTAACAGATCAAAAGAGAGAGAGTACTCATGAGCAGATGCATCCTAAAAGGTTTTCTTAAATGCAAGCACGATGATTGTCACAAGGCTGATCCATTACAAATACAGGTCTGTCTGTCGTGGAACTGGGGAAGAGCTCTTATGGACTCTTGAGCAGCAGCAGCAGAAGCCTCAGTCAGAGGCTCATATTTGAAGGCAAAATACAGTGGACTCCATTTAGTCCTTGCCCTCTCTGCAAACACAGGAGGAACAAGAACTTTAAGTGCTTGTCTCCCATCCTCCTGTCTGATGAGAATCATGGGAGAAACAGCTTTTGTAGGAAGCCATCTCAGACCCCACAACCACACTCCAACTCCAGTGGTACCCAGAACCCACAGAGAGCTCATGCCCTCCAAGGGCCAAACTCCACCACTGTACTTCACAGGGCAGCTCAGATAAGAAATATTCCCTGCATGCAATATTCTTTTGTACAATGAAGTGAAGCCCCTGAATAAAGAGCCCAGTAGCTCACATAAGATCAAGGAATTAGAAGTGCAACTCTACAGTCACTACACTGTTCCTTTCAGTCATTGAGTTGGGCTGGCATGGTTGAGGCAGCTTTGTGACTGAAAAGTAAAGCATTCCATGTTGCCTTTCTGCGTCTTATTTTTCTTTTTCAATGTAATTGTAACTCACCCAGTTCACCATATAACTCCAATCAATCCAACACACATGCTGGCTTGCAGTTCAGTTTATGTTTATCTTTTTGGGTTCCTGTTCCTTTCAGTCATTGAGTTGGGCTGGCATGGTTGAGGCAGCTTTGTGACTGAAAAGTAAAGCATTCCATGTTGCCTTTCTGCGTCTTATTTTTCTTTTTCAATGTAATTGTAACTCACCCAGTTCACCATATAACTCCAATCAATCCAACACACATGCTGGCTTGCAGTTCAGTTTATGTTTATCTTTTTGGGTTCTTGTGTGGGAACACACATGCTGGCTTGCAGTTCAGTTGTTTATCTTTTTGGGTTCTTTTTTTTGTGTGGGGAGAGGGGTTTTTTAACTTTGAGATATACTGTTCTCTGTCAGGAACAAAATCGGCCATCAATCCTGGTGGGCTGCCCTAAAACCATTTTTACAAAAGTCGCTAGGACATACATGTATTTTACTTTGAACTTCCTGCTAGATTGCGTTTGCACTTACTTGAGAAAAAAGTTAGAACTTCTCTTGCTGCCTGAGGGAACTAAAAGTATTAGCACTGATTAAATATTTATTTTGTAGCAACATGAAATTTATCATGCTACAGAAAACTATTTTGAATGATCCCTCTTGAGCAAGGCTGTGACTTACAGCTTTTATTTTTACTAAGTTAAACGTTCAAAAAAAAACACAGCTGGGCCAAGAAAACTCTGTTTTGCTTTGGCAAAGCATCAGACAGCACCTTCTGGTTTGCCAATACAGGCAGAATCTTATCTAACTGTGGGATGTGCTTGGATTTACTACCTATTAGCAAAACTATTAAGAAGCACTGAAAGGTTCCAGCCCCTTTTACGTATTCTCAGTCAAATCTCATTAGCTTGCATGCTCTCAGTTTGCACACAAAAATATAGTAGTGTTTTCCCATCTCTCAGGGAAAAATTAATAGGATAGTGTTAAGTCTCATGTTACAAGAACTTCATTACTTTTACAAGCTATGCTAAATAATTAAACTGCGCTTGTCAAATAACTGATTAGAGAACATTTTGTGCTGTGGTGTATGTTTTTACTGTCTGTTTACCTCAGTTGACAAAATTAAATCATTCACAGAGTCTCCAGCACAACAGTGCAAACAACTAAGGCCCTAAACTTGGAGTGGAGAAAAGCTGTGAGACTAAAAGGACAAGTGTATATGGGATGTGATTAAAGAAAAAGAACTGGATTAAAGCCACAGATGGGGAAACTGAAACAACAGAACCAAAGCTTGATCTGAGGATGTTGCTGAATGAGAATAACCTAGAAGCAAATCTAGCTACCATCTAGATTTCTAGCAGCTTCTAGACAGGCTTTTGCCCCTTAAAGTGGGCAAAAAGACAGAGAATGGATACATGAGAGAGACAAGGACTAATAATATCCAGCCAACACTGACTTTCCCAGTCTTTAATATACCTTCTTACCCATATTTTCACATTAATCTAAAATAGTGGCAGCAAAGGGAGAGGCTTTGACTAGTGCCAGTAGCAGGGTACAGCAATCTGAAATATTCTGTAGTCAACAGGATCCCTCAGGACTGAAACAGAGGGGCTATGTGCAAAATGGCAAAGGTAGAAAAACTGGACTAGCAACCTATCCCTCCACCACATCCATAACACAAGGCCATTTCTGTAATGCCAAAAGACAAACAGAATTTCTGACACAGTGCATATTGTCCTACCTGTTTCTCTTCTCCACAGGCAGGTCTCAGGAGCCCACTCTGTCCAGTGGGATGACCCAAACAGCCAAATGAAGCAGATGTAGTCAAATTGAGCAGCTGTCTCTCCCGCTGATGGGAATTGACCTGTTTGGCCAACCTGGCAGTTTTGCAGATGCACTCTTCTAAAGGTTACTCAAAACCAAAAACTGCTGCAAATCCCTTCTAGCAGCTGCCAGACGTATGCTGTACCAGCCTGCTGCTACTGAAGCCTCATCCACCCTCCCAGGGCTGCAGCAAACAGCAGGATCTGCTGTCCTGAACATCATCGCAATGTTCAAGTTGGACTCTGTCAATGAGTGCATACACACAATCTGCTATTTTTTAAATGTACTAGTCACCAAAAGCCACATTTCCATTAAGCGGGAGAGAACACTCCCGATGCTCCCATTCTCTCACGGCAGCAGAATTTCCCTGAATCGACACTTTTTGCAGAGTTATGTAACAGTGAGCACAGCATGCTTGACTCTCATCTGAGCAGACACTGGGAGCATAGTATAAGCACCAGGGTACTTCTTCACACCCAACTGTCCTCCAGCACCAAAAGCCACATTTCCATTAAGCGGGAGAGAACACTCCCGATGCTCCCATTCTCTCACGGCAGCAGAATTTCCCTGAATCGACACTTTTTGCAGAGTTATGTAACAGTGAGCACAGCATGCTTGACTCTCATCTGAGCAGACACTGGGAGCATAGTATAAGCACCAGGGTACTTCTTCACACCCAACTGTCCTCCAGCCCAGCATGGCATAGTATAAGCACCAGGGTACTTCTTTACACCCAACTGTGCTCCAACCCAGCATGTGAATCTAAAAAATTTAAAAATGGTGTATTTGCTTCTTGGAAGAGTGCAGCAAGTTGTCCAGGCAAAATCATGGATTTTTGTATAGGGGTTATTAAGTAAACAAAGTGCAGGAAACAAGACTGAATAGCTTTCGAATGCAGTAAAACTGAGCTTTTAAAGCAAGTGCAGTTCTTCGATACAAACAATTTGGGACTAGCAGTGCACTGGAAATGTGCCAAAGGAACTCCACAGACCTCCACACAACTCCTCCTTTCTATCATTTGCAGTGCTTTTACAGCATTGCCTGAAGAGAGAGAAATGCCACGGAAACCCTCAGCGATAACCAACGTCAAATTTGCAGGCTTGCCCAGTAGAGGCACTTCTTCTGTGGTAGGAAATACTGCTCCTTTACATCAAATGGGTTTTCACACAGAAGAAAACAGCAGGAGTTTGACGTCTCAAATACATATACTAATGGAGACAGCAATTTTCTTCCATGGCATAGCCTCCTCCACTCGTTTTCACAACCGAAGTATCCATTAAGAGTGACTCAGTGGTAGCAAAAACATGTGAAAAAAAGACATCCTGAAGTTTGTTTTTAAATACTCTCCGCAGTCAGTATTATGGCCATCAGGAATTTGTGAAAACCATAGGTATGGAATATATTTTCAAGAGACATGGTGCATAAGAAATTTCATACTAAAAAAGCACAACTACCATTGCATAGCAACCAACCAAACGTGTTTGATTCCTGTCTAACCAAAGTCTTCTCTCCTTTCTACTTCACCACAGCCACAAATCCCTAACTAGCAAGGGTAATTAGCCTTCTAAAATCTTTTTCCAATGTCTTGCCCTCCCTCTCCTTTCTCTCTTTCTTGGATGTCCATGAAAGCAGATATAGTCTCCATGTGGAGGCACACAGACTTACTTACCTCAACCACCTTATTTGGGTTATCAAACACAACAGTATTTCTCTTCCCTCTACTTTAGTTCTCCTATTGTTTTAGTCTGATAATTTTCCCAATTCAGGTTTACACTGCCATCTGGAAACTATACGTACATGTTAGTCCAGGGAGGGAGAACAGTAGGGATGGTCAGGTACCAAATGCCCACCACCTGCTGTCAGGCTGGGTATCAGGTATTCTGGAACACAAAATCCTCTGATATGCCTGGGCTCACCCTTAAATTACCCTGGATAATTTTACAGAAGAGTTTTTTCACAGGTCTTTCTACAGAGCTGGAATTACATGAAAACTCTCTTGAATAATATTTTATGCATACTAAAGACCAGTACAACTCTTAGCTGTTTCTCCTGTCATGCTGCTGTGGAGTTACACCAAACATTTCTGTAAAAAAAGCCATGCAACCAAGTACACTAGAGTGACATAATTCTGAGCTCAAGTTCATAGATTTTTCCATTTGCAGGATTTTGCATAGTAACTCCTGATTAATTTTGGACATTGAAATTAATGAGCTTATCAAAGTAACAAGAAGGAGCCAAGGCTACTCTTGTTCACCACAGTGTTTTGTGTTTCTTCGAGTACAAAATTACATTTTAACCAAACATTTTATTGTATTTTCTATTAAAAGGATCTGCTGCCTTTTACCCAGTAAGACAACGATACACTTCCCTGGAGCTGAAGGGAACTCCACTTGTTCTCAGTATTCTGTGCAGGTTCCAGAGCAAACATACAGGTTACTTTATCAGTCTTGGGGAAACCATACTATTTTATATTAGGAATTCTACATAATCTGCTAAAAATGTACCCTGCCCTTTCAAGTCATATGGATTTTAAGACTGGCATAGAAGATCCTATGTCAAAGATGATGGCATTATGTTCACTGAATAACTGAAGAAAATTCTGAATTCATTCAGGACTTTACTTGTATCACAGAAGGGATTCAATAAGCATCACAGAAAAAGTATTACTTTTCATTTAACTCAATACAAAATGTAAGCCACTAAGTAAATCAGGTGAAATAGCAGAAGATTATGCAGAAGGATGTGTCTATGGACTGATCAGACAGGAGCAGAAACTCGCTCAGTACTGGTCCACACAACTGCAGCACACAAAATCTGCAAGCTCAGCAGCACTGAGTACCCACCACCGTGTCTCTGCAAGGATCTGCTCAAAGACTTCAACCTTTCACCACTGAAACAAGAGTGACCTGCTCCAGATCTGATTTTGGAAATTTTGTGGCTGCCTGTACCACATAAGAGCCTTTGTTGGTGGAGATGTGGATTTAAAAGGCCTGGAGGAACTCTTATGATAATCTGGTCTGACTTCCTGCCTGGCACAGCCTGTAATACCTCACGCAGCAATTTCTTTACAAAGCACAAGAACTTGTACCTCTACTAGAAGATATTTCAGAAGAAGATCTAATCTTGATTTAATTATACCAAGTGATCTACCACATTCCTTCCTAAGCGTTTCCAATGGTTAATTACACCCACAATATCATAATTCCAGTGTGAACTCCTCTTCCTTATCTTGCCATGTTTTTGTCTGTTGGAGCCCTATCCTATCTCCCTACATTGATATTTTTAGATATTAACCACATCACACCTCAAAATTCTCTTACCTGAGATAAACAGTTTGCCTGGCTGGCAAATCAAAACAGGGATTCCTGAACCCAGTGCACAGCAGCTGCGGTGGAATATTACTGATATCTTTTGACTATAGAGACTAAGAGAGAAGAGCCAATTCAAGTGCAAGGGGAATGCACCAAGCATCTTCTTTAACAAGCTTTATTTTCCAGGTTTCATAGCAGCCACCCAGTTTTAAGACCTGGAAATTTGGGATCAATAGCACTGTGATCTGCATAGCTCAGTTTTTAACCTAACTGATAAATTCTAGCTCAAAACAGAGCATTAGTTACTAAAAACTAAAGTTAACTCATAAAGAAAAAGATGGCAGGTGGTTTTCTACTACCCATATGTCAAATCACATAAAAACCCTGCTAACAGAATGACCTGGTATTTCTGCAGGCACTGCCAAGGCAGAAATCCAGACGTAAGCAATATATACCCTAAAATACTTCCAGTTGTCACGCTGGTAAACAAAATAAGTAAATTTCCACTACTGCCATCATGCTATGTTACTTTGGCATATTGCTTAGATATTTATATTACTGCAGCATTCAGAAGCTCCACATAAAGCTCTCTTGTGTTAGGTGATCAACTACAAACACAGCGAGTTTAATTCGTTTTTGCAACATTTGCCCAGTTCTTGTATGGCTGAATCCTGGTAAGGAGACAGAAGGAGGACTTGTGTCCTCCCTGGATCATGGATGCTGGTGAGATCAGTGTACAAAGACAGCTCTGAACTGGAATTTCTTCTGGCATGTACTAAATACCTGTACTACCCATGTGGTTCTCAACACATTATAAAGTTCCTTAGCTTCCTTAGCCCTATTCCAGAAGGGCTTTCAGTCCTTCACACTGATTTGGTGCAAAAGAGCAGCATCTTGCAGTCTCGGAGATATATTATATATGCACACACCTTTGTAACTGCAAATACATGCACACACTCTCCATGTACTAATACAAAGTAAGAATTGCAAAGTTAGATACCCTGCTATTTACAACATCATTTGTTATGACACCTCATTACTTTTTCACATCACTACTGTTTTTTCCATTAATATTTCACATTTCTACTCACTTGTGGTTTCAAACAGTTTCCATTTTGCATAGCTTAACTGCTTTCTTATTTTAGTCTCCCTCTTTCCTATTCCAAGGATGCCCCTCTGCAAATCAGGAACACAGTTTACACAGATGTACCAACTTTTACTGGTTTAAAATGTTAACAGGTTTAAAAAAATTCCTTCTAAACACATTTCCGTTTGGAAGGCATTTGACTTGAAATAGGTGCATGAAATGCAGCTAATAACTGCAAACTTTTACTTTAACCACCAATAAAAAAACAAAACAGGCAAATATGGAAGGAAAGGAAAACACTAACCAACACTTCTCTTCCTTGATATCCTGTGAATGACTATTAAAATTAAAACTATTACCTGTGACTGAAAAGTAATTCTATATTTTTGCAATGCTCTAAGCAGTTCATGCTGCAGCTGCCTGTCAGAACAACTTGCTATCATATACCTGGTTATGGTATTTGACACAGATACTTCATTTCCTAGATAACACACCACATGAATATCAGCATCCTCACTAGCAATGGAAGAAACGAAAAGATAAACTCCCCTTTTAACACCCCTTGCTGTTGCCAATGTATTGAAAGACCTTCTTCTGCCTTTTGCCCATCTAGCAGATGGTACAGAATCCATTTCCCAAATGCAACCTGAATTACATTATACAGAAGGGGAAATATTCACTGCTAGAAGAATTCACCCATCCTTTACTTATTTAACGATGCAACTCATGAACTACCACCACCACATCTCAAAACCTGAAAGTTCGTGACCAAGCTACTTATTTTATCAGCATATACTCTAATATTTCATTTTCAAACTGCAAATAAAATGAAGATTTTCATTGACTGGGTAGTGAAAGCTATAGCATCTGCTGAAAAATAATTTACCTGTAAATTCCTTATAAACAAAAAGAAGTTCCCAAACCTACACAGGTATCTTTTATTTTGTCAATTAAAAGACCAAATAGTGGCTTAGTAACAAAAAAAAAAAACCAAACCAAAAAAGGTAAACGTTGTTAGATTCATTATGCAATACTGCATCTTTTCCTTTTTGTGCTCTGACATACTGACACACACTATTTGTTAAAATAGCCTCCAATTAACTTGAGTATCTTACTAAAGTGAAATAAAAAAATCTTACCTTATTAGAGCTTCATTTTCTGTTCTTTCACTGAAAAAGTAAAGAAATCTGCATTAAAGATCCATTTGGTAAAATGGACTTTCTGAAGTTATTTTCGTGTCACTTCAATTAACACCAAAACTATGGGGTTCTTTTTACATAACTGTAATAAATCTCCATTATTTGGAGAGTTAATCATTCTCAACACTCTGGGGCGAAGGCCTTTATTTATTTGCCATCTTAACTAGCTGTTCTGAACAAACATTTCAAGTGCTTTGGAAACATCAATACAAACAACTGATCTCATCAATTCATCACCTCAACCGCAGGCTGATTAGGCACACTTCATAGATTTATTTTCACTGCAAGCTGTATTTTATGACCAGTATTTGTATTGCCAATATTTTTATTGGACATTTGGTATCTTCTATTATAAGGACAGATTTGCATTGCAGTATGCTCAGCCTGGAAGGCTTTTTTTAAAAGTAGCTATTTTCTGCTCAACTCCCAAACAGGTAGGGCCAGCAGAGGTTTAGAAAAATGCAAACATCAAGCCACTTCATTAAGCATCTGCTTCAACTAAGCCACTTTGTATGACCCATTTGTCAACAACTTACCAACATACATCTCAAAACCAAACCAAACAAAAAAAAACCAACAAAAAAAGCTATAAGACTATTCTGAAAAGGTTCAGCATGACTCAGAACAATCAATGAATCCTGAGGCCTGCAAAACATTAACTAACCTTTCATTTCTTTGTAAGTTTTGTACAGTTCCTTACAACTAGGGAAAACTATTTGCAGGTATCAGCATTACAATTGGGAATTGGATTCTGGAAAGTCTGAAGTAAATAGGTATCTGTTGCCACTAATGTATGCAAGAACAAAATCACACTTTTTCTTATTTCATTTTCTAAATTGGCATAATACACAGCATGAAGCAGAAAACAAAAAGCCAAGTATAATAAAAATCTGACAATTATTAGCAGTATTTGCTGAAAAGCAGAGAAAATCATGCTGAGTCACAGGCAAAGCACCTCAACCTCCAGCACTTTCTGTACACTTCATTAGTCATCGGTCAGTATGGTTAGAGATTTACAGATGAAGGGAAAACAAGGAGAGACCTTGTTCATCTTTGCCAAGGACGAATTTAAAGCTTGGCCTCAAAGCATGCCATCATTGCAGTGGTTGAAGAGACCAGTTCTTTGCTCTACAATGAAAATACTGTGATTTGGGGGGGACAGGGGTCAATAACAGAGTCTTCTAGGATTAATCTGCCAATCTGAGGGAAGCAAAGCTTAAGTGAATAGAAGTGCCTCTTCCCTTCATTTTTAGAGTATGGTCACCTGTTTTTTTATGAGAAACTTACAAAAGTAGACTATTTCAGAAATAGAACACGTAAGCCTCAAGAAAGATATTCCTGGAGTGCAGAAATTCATTAGTTTAACCACCCATTTTGAGAAAAGGCATGAGATCCCATTTTTATGAGTCAGCTCATGAGAGCTGACATTTACAATGTCTGATTTCCCACAACACAGTATCTGCACATGTGTACCTTTAAAGGAAGAAGAATAACTATAAGGTCATTTAATTACTTAGTAAAATATATAAAAACCCTCATAGATTTAATTTTCTACAGCTCCTTCTGATAATCAGCTATTAAAAACATGATCAGCACCAGATTAGTTCACATTTACCTGTCTGGCTTTATGTGTGGGTCACCACAAGAGGTAACTTAAGAAAGGTTTTGCATGCAGAAATCAAGGGACAGACCCAGTAAGTATTTTATCACTAGATGCTACGCAGGGTTTCAATAGGATTGAGTGGGATTTATTACAGCACGAGCTAAATCCTTCTTACTTTTCTCATGCAAAACACCCATTGAAGCTAGCCAGAGTGCAACTGAGGACATATTACATCTCTGATTCTTTATTACTCACCTGTCACAACACTACAGCAGTCCACAGCACAAAGTCTACGGGACCAGAATGTTTTTTTGTGGGAAGGCAAAGGAGTATCTTACAGGACAGCCTGTTTTAACCATAAAGCAGGTACAGAGGCAAGACTGAAGAAGACTAAAAGTCATCCTGGAGTTGTGACAAGATCCGCAGCTTTTGAGGCGAAGTATCTCTATGCTAGAAACACAGCATAAGCTGCTTTGAAGCACATTTAACGCATCCTACATACTTTTAAAAGAAGAATGAAAGCTTTCTTTGGAAGGGTTTATGACTCCCAGAAAAAAAAAACATCCTAGCATGCTTAAAGAAACAATTTGCATATGTTTTCCTTATCTGATCTAGGTGTGATAACAGGACAAGCTATAATGAGGGCCATGAGCACCTCCCATCATAGGTTCTCACGGGCCCTGCTGCCTGTCTAGCTTGATGGTCTCAGTAGACGTTTTTCAAGAGGATCCATTACTATTTTCCATCAGACAGCAGGAAGCTTCTATCTTCAGATGATCTGGCTTCTAGCCAGGTGGAGATAACCTCCACCTCAGTGTGCCCAAAACCACACTGGATAAGTGAGGTTCCAAGCGTTCAACGGTCCCTGCAGAAGACTTGTCAGGTTTCCTGCCTTATCTCCCTCTGACACCTTAGCACAGAGTTTCATGTGGGCTCTACACTTTTGAATAAAAATATGATATTTCCTGTTAACTGCTCACACTGCCTTCATGCTTAATCCCTCCTTGCCTAGATGGAGGGGGAGAGTGCTACCAAAAAAAAAAGTGAAGACATTTTCATTGCAGTATTCAGATGTGTCATTTTTCTAAGCATATGCCTTTTTACAGCAAAAACTATACTTTTTGCCAGTCACCAAATGTGTTAACTTTGGACTGACTCTGGAGGGATTCTAGCAGACTGCCTCAAGGGCACATCAGTACCACACTAAGTTAAACTAAGCAGACAACTGTCCACACTCAATGACAAGAGGCTGTGTAAATTCAACAAGGTATTTACCATTATCCTTTCAATCCAGATGCAAAAAAAATATCATAAACCTTTTGCAAACTCCATCTTTTTCAGAACTCCTTATGAACCAGCTTCATAAATACTGAAATTAACTTAAAAAACCTACTTACAGAGATTGTTTTAACAATTTACTTCGCTAATGATGCTGTTCAAGATTTTTCTTAAAGGCGGCTCTCCGCCGAATCATCAAACCACAGAAAACCAATACTGCCAAAATGATCAGACAGCAGAATAGGTGTCACACTATATAACTCCTTTACCATGCTTAAAAAATTCCTGACTGCATGGAGTTGTACACATTAAAACATTCCTTGTTTCAGGCATTATTTCACATTTTCTGTTGCATACTGTTTAGCAGAAACTGCAAAACTGAAGATACAGAAACACTTCATGACATTAACTAAAATATGGGTTTGATCCCTATAATGAATACACCCAATTAGCTACAACGAGTTATTTCCAAATGATCCAGCACTTATCTAGTACACAGTAGGAGAAAAGACATCCAGATGCACTTCAGATAATTTAGATACAGACTACGTATTCTGCCTAAGTCTTTGAACAGATATCAGATTAGGGATGAGAGCACTACTTTTCTTCTTATACTTTTCTTCTTATCCAGCAAAATCCCATTCATCCTATTAAAACTTACTTTTAGGCTCCTGACACCTACCACAGACATCTTCATCTTCAATAAAAACAAATTCCTTAACAAAAGATGAGAATCCATTCAGTCCTCTAGACAGATTCACTACCACCCCAGAATTTGTTTCAGTTTACTTTTCTAGTCCCTGCAGGATGCACTGATGTTCAGAGATCCACAAAGAGACTGACTGACTGACCAAAGTAACGACAATTTCCTTTTGCACAAAAGATCACAGAAAGTCAACCAGGCCTGGAAAAGCCACAATGTTCTCATTTCATCAGAGCCAAGGAAGGAAAAAGAAAGGGGTGGGGGACCAACAATCCTGACCAGGAGATAAATTTATTCCTAAAGCCACTCCAATAAATTTGCCTTTCAGTTCTACTGTTTAGCAGCTTCAAGTAAGAATTAAAATGCTTATCAGTGGGGGAAAAAACCCCAACAAAACATAGGGGAGAAAAAAAAATCAGCAGGGAAAATCTCACTGACCTCCCTCAGCAAAGCTCTTCCTCAAGATGCAAGGAACTCTGCTGGCACAGAAAAGTAATTTAATTCTTCCTGCCCCACCAGTCTTGACTCAAGGCCATTTGATTCTACAGTTCCAGTACTTGCAGTAGTTAGCAAGTTGTGCCATGCACTCTGTAGAGTGAAAAGCCATGACTGCAGCATGCCAAAGTCTAATCTGTGACAGGCATTTTCATTTCTGGAACTCCACACAGCATGCCTTGGATTGTTTGGTGCTGCAAGGCAGCAGATAGGCCTGTGTGCACAGTCTAAACTCCGGGACCTAGGAATGCATCCTGAGAATGTTTACTACCAGTACAATGCTAATCATAGTCATCATGCAGGTATATGCTCTCTGCAGGATAAACAGGTAGAAGAAAGCCCATGTTTAGATTCGACAGCAAAGACAAGATCATAGCTGGAAGGCAGAAAACTCATAAAATAGTTCCATATAAAGCATACATACAGATTAAAAATTAACCACCATTGCCAAAAACCTGCACACAACCCGCCCACAGCTATGCATGCCTACGTATGAATGCCAAACGCAAGGGGAATATGTGCCCTGCTGCCCCACCAGTATGACCAGTCATAAAGCCACTGTCTCACATCTGTCCTGCTCCCCAACAAAGGACCCAAAAAAGAGTCACCATTTATTATTACTCTTGATGACTGGCTGCCACAGAAATCAGGGAGTTCAATGATTTTTTGGAAACTGCTCCTTCTCCTGGGTATAAGAAGTCTAAAATTTCAGCCAGTTAGCTTGGCTCAAGTGTTCATAAGTGGAATAATGAGGAAACAAAAATCACCATTGCTACTGCTGTGTGCTTGTTGAGACCATTCTAGAGAGAAAAACTCACAGCTGCTTTACTGAAAATGCTACAAATATGCTGTCCAGAAGCTATTATCCTCTCCAGTAAATGATGAATCTACAGAAAGTAATGTCTGCTGTCCTGTTTTGCCAGCATTTCCATTACAATTCCCTGTTTTAATGAAGAATTAACAAGATTAAAATACACTTTGGCTAGTAGACCTTCAAGTTGTGTAACAGTACATTGTATTTACATTATAAATGTTAATGTCACAATTCTTCTTGACTTAGAAAAGGGCAATGATTAATTTATTTTTAAAATAAAAACTGTACCAAAAATAATTGTTTAAAATCTTCAAACTTATTTCTTTACTCTTTATAAAAAATACATTATTTATGCCATTAAAAGGAAAAGTGAATGCATTATTGTAATGCAAGCATTCATTGAATTAAAAAGAACTGAGCAGATCCCAGAAAAGGGCAGCTATTCTCTCTGTGCATAATATAATCATATGCCCTAAACCCAATTATTTTCTTCCTCTGGAAAGTATTTAAGGATGTCATCTCTGTAGGGCCTGGCCTAGAGCCACCGAAAGCACAACGACATACAGTATAGCCAGTGAGAAACCTTGCATTCACCCTAGGCTTGAAAACCTTGCCTAGGACAAAAAAATCAATTGTGAAGAGCATCAGGATATTGAAAATGAGATTTCATACAAGTTTTTGAGCTATATGTTCAGTACTTCTTTGTCTGTTGCCCAAAACTTAAAAAAAACCCCAACAATTAAATCCGAGGGGAACCTTCAAGCTTTATATGCAACATATGATGACAGTGAAATGCAAAGTTTTGGTAACTCAGGGGTATTCATCCCACATGTGTTTAACCATTTACTGCAGTTTTCGGTGGAAGTTATCACTCCTGAAATCGATGGTACAAGCAGCTCTCTGCAATTTTCTCCTCCTCCAGCTTACTGAAGAGGAACACAGGGAGCAGACAAGCTGAGACAGCCAAAACAAGGTTCCATCATCCATTCAATCATCCTTAGATTCAGACTGTTTTACACCAGATGCCTGATTTTAATCACTCTCCGCAGTCTGAGTAAGCATAAACTGCAGCAGAGATCAGACTTAGACCTTCAAACCCTGTATCAGAAAGCACATATCTGCTTATAATCACCCCACTGACATAAGAATGATTATTTTTGTCTTAATTGTCCCTAGTTTGCCTTCTATGCTACGGCCAAATTAAAAAAGCTAGTATCTTCAAGGACAAAGATACAGTAAGTATCGCTGCATAACACACCCAGCCAGTGAAGTTCATTATTGAGTCCTGGAACAAAAAATTACAGACTTTGTAATGTTATCTTTTCCAGGGTGTCAGTACCAAACCAACACATCCCAGAACTTAATAAAGACTGGCTGTGTCCAACTCTTGATACATCCAGAATGTGTATTTTTCCCCACACTGCTTTTTCTAATAACTATTTTGGTGATGCTCTGTTCTGCTTGGGATGGTGGATGACAATCATCACACCTGCACACTGAAATGCAGCTGTCATGGTAATTCCATCCGAACATTAAAGCAAGTTCTCTGAAAGCAAAGGTTTAATACATGCATCTAACAGGGGAAAAATATGGTGAACTGGTCTGTAGTACATTAACTGTATATCTTTGATATTAGGATTCTTTTTTGGTTACATTTGTTTCTTCTGCTTTTTTCTACCTGTATGGCATGTGACCCATGTCAGTCCTACGGATAGCACGTCGCAGTAAATCATCCCAATGCAGTTCAGAACTGTAGCACAAACTGCATTATTTGAGCAATAAATATGTCCTTAACCTGTGCATACATTTTGAAAGCTATGAAAAAAACCCAAAGAATAAATAAAATTAAAATCTGACATTTGAAAGTTAGTGAAAGCAAGCTTAGAGAGGACAGTAATTCCTTCTTGTTGATGGTACCGTAAAGATCTTAAGGCATATTGTATAACAATGCTGTAAAATCATCAAGTCAGCAATTCCACTGGGAAGTGGTTTTCAAATGGCAGTTTTGGTTGTCTGTGTAAGAAGCAGACAATGAAATAGCAACAGGTACTTCTAAAGAAGGGTTATGAAAAATGTCTCCCTATGGCCAATATTGAGAGCAAACACAGTTACATTTCAGTCACTTTGCAGCTGCCTAACTTCATCTTCTGTGGAGAGGTGGTAGAAAACATTGCTAGTGACAATGACATCATTTGCTAGTGATAACCAAATATGACTAACTTAAAAATATTGTTGAATAAAGGTTTTCTGGCTAAGCTGATATTATAAAAGCCTTAAGAAATTGTATTTATTCTCTGGAGCTAAGGTCAAGCATGCTGAAGCTCCAGGTTTTTTTGAAAGGCAGAGTTGGGCTAAACTCCAGTTAAGAGACAAACTGACAGATAAAGACATTTCATACAATCACAGAATGGACCTTAAAGACCATCTAGTCTCAACTCTCCCTGCCATGGGCAGGGACAACTCCCACTAGACCAGGTTGCTCAAGGCCTCATCCAACCTGGCTTTGAACACTGCCAGGGCTGGGGTATTGTGAGAGACAACTCCCTGGGCAACCTGCTCTGGTGTCTCACTACACCACCACGTCCCTGGGCAACCCGTTCCAATGTCTCCCTATACTCACTGTAAAAAACATTTTTCTAATATCTAACCTAAATTTCCCCTTCTTCAGTGTGAACCCATTTCTCCTTGTCCTGTCATTACAGTTCCTAACAAAGAGCCCCTCTCCAGCTTCCCTGTAGGCCCCTCCAGATACTGGAGGGTTGGTATGAGGTCTCCATGCAACCTTCTCTTCTCCAGGCTGAACAGCCCCAACCCCCTCAGCCTGTCTTGGCAGGAAAGGTGCTCCAGTCCTCTTATCAACTTCATGCCTCCTCTAGACTTGCTCCCTCACAGTTTCAAGTCCTTCTGGGGACACCAGAACTGTATGCAGTACTCCTGGTGCAGTCTCTTGAGAGCAGAGGGGGACAATCACCTCCTTTGACCTGCTGGCCACACTCCTTTTGATGCAGCCCAGGACATGGTTGGCTTTCCGGGCTGCGAGCGCACACTGATAGCTCACGTTGAGTTTGTCAACAACCATCATCCCCAAATCCTTCTCCGAGAGGCTGCTCTCAATCACTTCTCCACCCAGCCTACAGGGGTGTCTTGGCCACACCCTAAGTGTAAGACCTTGCGCTACACTTTTGCTTAGTAACTATGTAGTAATGTATCAAAGCCAATGCACTGAAATTACCTTTCATGCTTATTTCTATGAAAGGAAATCATAAAAAAAAAATCCATCAAAGTACTGAAATTCAAAATTTCATTTACACACACCAAATGCACAACGAGCAGGAAAAGAGAAAGCTGTATTTTCCCCACTTTGGATGCTCCATAAAAAAGGCTTCATTTACACTTTTAGAAAGATGGTGGTATTTGCCTGTTTCTCTCTCCAGTATATCACAGATAATACTCAGCTGCCAGGCTTATGAGGTTATTTGTAATTTTAACTAACAGACAAATCCTTTGTTACAAAGAGAACAAATAATAGGGATTTACAAAGCTATAATTATACTGAGGGTTTATGCATAAGGATATATTAAAAGAAATACTATACGCAAAATAAATTTTTTAAGAAATCCTCTGAGCATTATCACCACTTACACTAAGGACCCTTTTATAATGTTACCATAAAAGGGATTTTAAATGCATGTCAGTCCTAAAGGAAGCATGCAGGCTCTGCCAAGCTCTCCTACATATGCTGAAGTTGGTAGCATATACCTGTTTTACACTTAGCAAATGATGATGAAAAAGCAGAGCAAACTCTGAGCCGAAAGCAATAAACCACACTAAGGGTAGATGATGTACTCTAGCAACCAGCCAAAGCATGTCAGGTGCTGCAAGCCTTGGCAGTGGAATGGGAGCAGAGACCAAAAGGTGGTGCATGTCATCCCCACCAGCCAACACCAAGCACCTGCACAGATGGTTATATGACAAGCACGAGCAGAACCATGACCTCACTTCAGCTATAGATCAGGCTACCATAAGGACACCAGCATGTGAATGACAATGCATCTGTTGAGTAACATGCCACCAAGGACAAAGACCACATTCTTGCCTTTGCACTGGTCCATATGACCATGAAAGGAACTTGGGACACACAGGAGTGGAATGCCCCGACCCATGGTGGATGAAGCCAGTATTTTAGATCTCCTGTTTCACCAGCAGCTTCCTGAGGACAGGTGCTCCCTGTGCACGTGAGACCTGTGGCTGGTTGCACAGCATTCCCTGGGGGACCCGTACCAGTTACAGCTGTGCCAGAGGCTTTGAAGCAAACTGCAAGTCAGCTTGTCCCAACAGTGAAGAAACACAAAGATGATTTCAAGTATCCCACTGTCTGAATTAAAGAGGATGTTAGGCTTCACTTCAATATATTTCATGAACAGAACGTAGCTGAGAAGTTATTTTACAATATGGTGCACATTCTTTATTTACTTATCAATGGCCACCACAATTTCTGCTCTTGTTTAGTCAGGAAGACTTCTGCATCTCCTCACAATAAAGCACTGAGCTGGCAAACACAAATCAAAGTCAAAACATTTTGTATAAACTTATCCTGAGATCCTTTTGATCCTACTGGCTTATCGTTAAACTAAAATGGGAGAATCTGACTGTTATTCAAGAAAATATAGTAAATAAATCTGGAATTACTTTTGAAAACCTCTTTTCTAAGATCAGTGGTTCATTATCATAGTTCAGATTTTGTAAATAATTGATTGTTGTGTCAGCAGCATGCAGTAATGTATTGGATTTTTTAAGGTTACCCTTCAACACATTGAAACAGTTGCAAGAGCAATATATGACCACAAAAATCTACTAGTTTACAATTAACTGCTTTTATAGAGACAGGCACTACAATTAATTAGGTGGTCAAGGGAATTCCAGAGCCAATGCGACAGGCATCAATACCACCAGGAATATGTCTCCCACGTAGAACCTTTTCTTTGATACACTAATTACAATGTTTTGACTTCTGGCACAGACCCCTGAACTAGTCAGGGCTACAGGAAGGCAATGTGACAGGAACACAGGAGGAGAAATAAAATGGTAGGAGGCACGTGCAGCAAACCCAAGGGGACTGAGTGGTCACAATTTGACAAGAGGGAGGAATGGGTAGCACCACCTCTAATATCCTTCCACACCACCATAGAGCTAGTGGTGAAAGGAGCTGCAGAGGTGAGGGGCAGAGAAGCAACACAGAGAGAATAGGAGGCACAGGCAGAGAGGTTCATAGTCTTCCAGCCTGATCCTTCTGATGCATGATTCCACGTCCACAGGCAATACTAGACCCAAAACATTCTACTTTTTTCTTTCTTTTCCAATTTGTTCAGAAAAGTTTTCATACTTGTTTTGTTTCCTGCTTATAAGGAAGAAGGTCAAGAATTGTCTGACAATGCTCTCAGGCACATGGTATGATTCTTGGGGCTGTCCTGTGCAGGGCAGGACTGGACTCCACGATCCTTGCGGGTCTGTTCCAGCTCAGGATATTCTACAAGCCTAGGACAAAGCAAGTGAATATTGCAGCTAAGCTACAATCGGGCTGCATTTTTGATTTTACAGACCAGAAGAGCTTTTCTTACACATAATATTTCAACTTTGGTATTTGATCCTGAAATTTTTTAAAAAAATAATTACTTTGTATTTGGGATCTGCCATATGGACTATGTAATGGAAAAGCTCTACAACTTATCTGAATCATTATTTTATTTTGTTCTCCCGTGGTTCCAATTGTTCATTGTTAATTAGATCCAGCCATAACAACTCATTGTGCAAAAGGCATACTATGTTTTAATCAAAATCTTGGATGGCATTTTGGATGGCATCTTTAACAACTTGGACAGAATACTCTGTGGTTTCCTCACCGATGAAGAATCAAAATTATTAACTATGAACACATCTTCCACTGAATGCTGACAGTTATTATCAGGTTATTTTGATAAGCAGCTGCCTGTTTCATGGAAGTATTTTAGATTTCCTCCTGTTTTGTACCTGCTTTCATCACTCAAAACAATAATGAACTGAAAACCTGTCCCCAAGGACACAGTCATGGTGAGCTTCAAAATAATATTTTAATTTCTCACTTTATGCTATGCTGAAAGTGATGCCATAAACACAAAATATGACTGTAATAGTCTCATCTGTTTGAAATCAGACCTCTTTATTTATGAGTTCAAATGATTTTCCCCATTGTTTTAGCAGTGAACAGAGATGGCCAGTGTTTGGGAATGAAACACACCAACAAGCTTATACACTGTCTTTGCAGATGTATTTTGGTGACAAGGTACTGATTCAGATTATCCTCACAGGTATTTACTGATGCCAAAAATCTGAAAAATGTTTCCTGGGCTGGAATAAACGCAGCACTCCACTTTTTTCTATATAAATCCATACGAATTGTCATTCAATGGCACTTTTGATTTTGGTGCTTGCTACATTCTACATTTTGCTCCTTAAGATTTAGTTATTTCTTTTATGTCAGGTGAAGTAGCAACCTTTTTCCTGCTGTCTTCCTCCTCACTACAGCCCTGAAGAATCACAGACTGACAAACTGATGTTTGCTCTTGCCTAATCACCTGTTTGTAGTAGTTCCATCACCAAGTACAAGTAAAAAAAGGGGAAAGCAGCATTGTTTAACATGTTTGTTGGCACAAGAACACTGGGATTGAGTGCACACTCAGCAAGTTTGCTGATGACACCAAACTGTGTGGTGAGATTGACATGCCGGAGGGAAGGGATTGCCAGCCATAGGTACCTTGACAGGCTTGAGAGGTGGAACAATGCAAACCTCATGAAGTTCAACCAGGCCAAGTGCAAGGTCCTGCACCTGTGTCGGAGCAATCCAACGCTCAAATACAGACTAGGTGGAGAAAGTATGGAGAGCAGCCAAGAGAAGAAAGAGTTGGGAGGTGTTGGTGGATGAAGAGCTGAACATGAGCTGGCAACGTGCACTCGTAGCCCAGAAAGCCAAGCTCATTCTGGGCTGCATCCAAAGTAGTGTGACAAGCAGATCAAGGGAGGTGACCCTTCCCCTCTGCTCTGGTCTTGTGAGACCACATCAGGAGCACTGCATAAACATCTGTGGCCCCCAAAATAAGAAGGACATGGACCTGCTGGAGTGAGTCCAGAGGAGACCACAAAAGTGGTAAGAGACCTGGAGCATGTCTCCTATGAAGACAGGCTGAGAGAGTAGAGGTTGTTCAGCCTGGAGAAGAGAGGGCCCCAGGGTGACCTTAAAGCAGCCTTCCAGTACCTAAAGGAAGCCTACAAGTGAGCTGCAGAGGGACTTTTTAGAAGGACATACAATGTCCCCTAGGCAAGGGGGAATGGGTTTAAACTGAAAGAGAGCAGGTATAGATTAGATATTAGGAATAAATTCTTTACTGTGAGGGTGGTGAGGCACTGGAACAGATTGCCCTGAGGAGCTGTGGATGCCTCACCCTTGGACAGCTTCAAGGCAAGGCTGGATGGGGCTTTGAGGGACCTGGTCTACTGAAAGGTGTCCCTGCCCACTGCAGGTCCCTTCCAAACCAAACCAAACCAAACCATTCTATGATTATGTGATTCTACAAAATAGCCGAAAAATCAGTGGTGTAAGGTCCGTAAATAGAAAATTGCAGAGGATTCTATGAAGCATCTAGAATTGACTAGAGTTTAGGAAACTAAGATCAAAATGGCTTATCACTATGCATCTACACCATCTGCCTGACAGCAGTATATAAACTAGCAAAAATAAAACACACTCTAGCCATCACTTACTTGTGCTTGCCTTCCCCTTGCAATCATACAGGCAATAATGCAATTGTTGTTTAATAAATTATATGATGTAATAAATTATAATATCACATCATGTTGTATTATGTAATTACTGATAGATGTAAAAATTTGTTCAATTTTAATCTTCTAACTTTTTCAAATTATGAAAAGTTTTCAATCATAGCCTGAAAGCAAATCTAATAAGCTCTATTTGCACATATGAGTGGTGATTTTTGGATGCCTGGGTATTTTGCTGACAAACCAAAATGCCTTTAATGGAATCTTATTTCCAGTAAGAACTGAATACCATCTTTCAGATGTTTCAGGTTATGCACTCTAATATGGCCTTATGCCAAATCATGAGTCACTTTTGAAAATTTAAGGTCCTGTATCTAGTATCAAAACCCAGCAAAAAATAAATTCCTTAACTATTATCAGAGTAGCACCATAATTTGGAGAAAATTAAAAGCTCACTCTGGCTGGTTTCTTAGCTAAAACAAAAAAAAAACACCATCAAGGTTTTGAACTGAGAAGTTAAACAAACAAACAAGCAACATCAGAAAAACCCTCTTTCTAAATGAGGAAAACCATAATATTTTAGATTTCTCACAAATTAAGCACTTTCTGTCTGTATTTTAGAAGAAAAATCATAACAGCAGTAACAAAAGCTTGCCTACTTTTTTGAAGAGGTGATACGTACACCACATCAGCCCATTTTAAGCACTGTGCCTCTCGGAGTTTAAACTAAATATAACATATTTCTATCACTGAATATAAATGCTAAGGGTCAAAATCCCTGACAATTTACCCAGTAAAACTATCATAAGTAGCAGTTTGCCTGCACAAGGCTTGAAGAATTGACATTTCAACACTCTTAAATTCTGCTTTGTTGTGAGAGAAGAGCTGAAAAGCAGAGAGCGGTGGGACAGCAGCCTGCTTCCTTGTCACACAACTTTTATATCCATAATTCCTAGCAAGTGCTGTAAAGTGACTGACAGACAGAGAGTTTCAGGGGGAAAAACAAAAATCAACATAGCTGTAATTGTGTTGGTTGAATGCTACAGCACGGCAGACAGCAGTTCTATACGCCAGCACAGCGGGAAAAAACCTCAATTGCTTTTAATAGACAAGCGTTTAGTGCAGCTAGTATAATCTGGAGTGACATTTTCCCCTGTCTATTATGTAAGCTGAAAGCTAAACTTGTGCTTTCATACAGTATATTGTCTATCTTCAACACATTGCCTCCTCAGCTTTCTCTCTGTTTTTAAGATATTTTAGTAGCAAAAGAGGGGGGACTTATCACATCCCTGAGATTCCTTCTTAAACTCCTATTTTCTTCCATTCTGTGTTCATGTTGCCATGCAGACATAGTTCAGAAAGGCTTCAATAGGAACTGTTCTTTGTTTAGTTAGCATGGTTCATATTCTATGTCTAAAAACCTCTCTGAAAATTTTAACTCTCCACAGAAAACAATTTAAAAGGCAAAGAAAAATCCAGGAAATTCCACAAAGAAATGATGGAATTTCAAAAATAAAGGTCAGTCAATCCATTTTACCAGCATCATTCCCTAACACCTCTTTTTCTAAATTTCAGGGGAAAAAGCAAGGAAATGGGTAGTTAGAGACATCACCATTTCTATAGCCCAGGCATCACGCAATACCTGCAAATATCTACCTTTGCGACAGCAATTATCCTTGACAAGATTTTCAAAATGGCATTAAGCAGCAGACAGAGAGATCAGGAACTGCCTGCACAAAGAGCAAAACAGATCATGATAGACTTGCTCTGCTAAAACATCTGTTTCTAACTCCAAGATACTTAAATTAATAAATGTTTTCTAATCTTTCTGTCCATCTACCTACTGTTACTGACCTCTGTGCTGCCACTGGGTAAAGCTGATATCTTAATCGTAACCCTTTCAAGATAGTCAGCTTCGACAGACTGACTTGTTTAATGTATTTTGATAGACAAATAAAGCTGCCTAAGTGCCAAGAAGTCTGCATATTTAAGATTCAGTACTCAAAGAAGCGAGTGATTAAAATCTAGTGATTTTGCAAGACAAGTTCATAAGGGCTATAAATACAGCACATAGCATCAAAAGACCTCATCAACCAGACATCTGAGTACCAGAAGGAGACGCAAGGCATAAAAGAAATCAAACCTTCAAAAACAACGTACCAAATTGATTAGGCAACACTGGAAGAATGAGTCTTGCAGGAGACATTTTATCGTGTATGTATGTCAAACATGTTTATGATTTCTCTTAAAACACTTATCTTAGCCTTATCCTGGTAGTACCAGATAGTTAATGTTCTGCCTACCCAGACTGTGTATCCCACAATAAACAATGCTGTCTGCATAAGAATGCTCCTTCCAGGTACATATGCCACCTGAAAAGGTACTAAAAATATCCTACCCTGATGCTCTCAGAGCCGGATCATGAGCAGGAATCTCTGACTCTCCCAATCTGAGGCAGGAGCATACAGCATATAAGCACAGACAGTGCTGCAGAGCTTGCTGGACTACCTACAGGTGCAAGAGAGATGCCGATCACTCAACCAGCTCTGCAGACCATGATGTAGTGTGTAAATCTCCCCCTCTCTCTCAGAACTGCACGTTTGCTGAACCATGCCACTGATGCTACCCCTGCGTCTGACAGAAAACGTCCTCCACGTGAAGCCTTATGTTGGGAGCACGGAGATGGATGTGAGACAGCAGCAGCTGCTGTGCTAGCTGACTGAGCACCCCAGGGTGCCGTGCCTGGGAGGTACCGATGCCCAGCTCTTCCCTAACACAAAACCCTCCCACAGACAGCACAGAGCCCAAGAGTATGCCTGTGTGCTCCCCAGAGACAGGATCGGAAAAGAAGTTTGGAAAAGCATTACAGGATGAGGACATGAAACTGTTAACAAATGCAGTCAGAAACTTCATCATGCTCATGCATGGACCAGTGTCTGGAATTTGAAATATAAAATATACCAACTACCCTACACCAAACAATGTTCTTTCTTTTCCAGTGAAATTTGGTATAGGGACAGAGAAGATTGCCTATGCCCACCAGCTGGAGAGGACTGTGAAACCAGCAAAAGCCCATGCTCTGCCCCTTTTCAGAAAACAGGTGCTGAATGAAAAAAACAATGGGAAAAAAAACAACCTTAAGTTGTCTCAGAGCAAAGGGAACTTTTTTCCTCATCACAGCACAAAAAACACGGGGAAGGGGCATATTTCCATTTAGTTTTCTTTGGGTTTGTTTGCTTCTCTTATGCCAGACAGGTTTCAAGCTAGTAAGGCTGAGAGCCATCTTCATTTACCTGTCAGACCCCAGCTGTGGGTAAGGTCTTCACATCATGACAGCACTACTAACATTTTTCCATCTAATTATTTTTGCTCAGTATTCTATTCTCCAAGTCAAAAATGACGGAAGAGCTTCAAACACTTAAGAGATGTCTCCTCCTAAAGATAATTATCCAGAAAAACTGCAATTCAGAATTAATAAAGCCTCACATCTCTTCTACAGAGGATTTTTGAGCCCTATATGCAGAGGAAAGTTTTTCATTTATCAGGCAGCAGAAAGGGAAGGGCTTTCCACTGGGTGATTTTGAAATTCTTGGTCAAAGGTTAACTTGGATTTTAACTTCAAAGTACAGAAAATCTTGGAGGTTGAAAGAATACAGTAAAACTTCAGAGGGATGTTACCAACCCGAAACCAGGCAATGAAGGCACGTAAAGGCACCTCTGGTGCTACACCTTTCCTTGCTCTTGGTTCCACAGACAGCTCCTAAGAAGTGAAAAGGCAAAGTCCGTTTGGGAAAGTTTAAAATATAATCAGATTTTTCTGGCTGGCAGCACTGAAGAAGGAAAGGCAGTTTCACTAATTAAGATCTGAACCTCTGCTTTGACTTCAGTTTTTCATGATGTTACCAGATATTTTAAAATATGGTACTCATTCATTGTAGGGTGCAGTACCCCCAGGGCAAGTGAGTAATGGTTTTACTCTTGCTTCAGTACTGGCAGCAGCATGTTGGACTGGAAAATGAACCTCTATTTCCTATCTATTTTTATAATCAGTTTATCTATCATCTCCTTAATTCTTACCCCCATACACACACTAGAAGCAAAACATTTAAGTCTCATTACTACGCTGAAATACATTCACAAAGCTGCCATTGACAACTCACCGGTGACACTGACTTGTAACTGAGGACAGCATTTGGCCCCAACCAGTACGTCTGTAGTCTGTATGAAAAATTCATGAGCTAAATCTTTTCACTTCTTTTATAAATAGGAGACAAAACGAGAGAGTCATCACTTAGTCAGCCAGTGAATGATTCAAAATCTAAGCCTAGCATATCATTTTAAGGAAAGTAACTGGTAATAGACACAAGGTATATTTTCTTCTCGTAATAGAAAAAGGACAGGATTAAGTTGTCCTATTTTATGCCACTTTTTTTTTTTTTGCTTTCATTAACTGAAATGTATAAAACACCAACGAAACACAGCAGTAAGATATCAGACGCAAAACAGAAATCTGTAGTATTATACGCCCAGGTATATTTTGCTGCAGCCCTGACGTCATACATGTTATTGGGTTCTGGTTTATTTGCAAGCTTTCCTGTTTCTCTAAACACAAACATTACTTTTGGTATTTTGTAGCTAGCTCTATACTATATGAGGTGACATTAGCTGTGGGGGTGACAGCTGGCAGGAACTTTTGAATCGAAGGGTCTCTTTCTAACTGATACACACGAAGCTCTGTATTAGCTCTCACAAGATGCACTGTTTACTGAAGATGATTACCCATGAGTAAATAATGAGTCATGATATCCTTAAAAAAGCAAACACACAGAGTTAAAGAATAATTTCTAACACGGGTAAACAGACAGCACTGAAAATTGAATCACTTATGTGCATTTTTCCCTAATAAAGTGCTAAAAAACAGAAAAGCTATAGAAAATAGCCATAATTATATAAAAGCATGTTAGAAGATCTTGGAAAGACTGTATCTCTTTTCATGTGGCTGTAAAGCACCATTTACAGACATACAAAGAGGTAAATGCTGCCTTAAATATATGCAGGAACAAATGGAAAAGTGATTTCTACTTGGACAACACAACACAAACAAACCATGGTAATTTTGTCATTCTTGATGGGTTACTACTTTATCCTTACAAACAATGCAGAGCACTGAATTTGGAATTCAGGCAAGAAAGCAGCGCTGCAAATTTAACACCGTAATTATAATGTGGATGCAAACTGCTCATTTTTACTATATGTCATCTGATGACTTCCTAGCACTTAGGGAATTTACTGTTGGTGAATTAAACTCCAGACGATCACTGATGGTGGTGAAATACTCTCTCCTTCATTACTGCTGTTTCCATATGCATTTTATTTCTAATGCTACCTTATAAGTTTCTAAAATCACCACGAGGCTCCAAAGGTTCCTTAGGGGAGCACACGGCAGAATGAAGATTATGAAAATCATGCTTATATCACGTCCACTCAAAACACCACTCATCTGTAAGGATTTTGCCTAAAAGGGTTTGCTCTCAGCCATTCTGCAGAGCCTCCCAGACACCTGCAAAGCTTGTCAGCAGTTTTAGAAGACAAATTAAATGGAATCTCTTGATCCTTATGATTTCTAAGCAGGTGAGAGTGGTGACTCTGGAGTGACAACAAGGGTTAAAGACCATAATCATACTCTACTGGAACTGTGACTTTTTATACAACCTGCTGAAATGTTTCCTTCTAAGGACTGAAGTAGAACAAGCTGGACTCTAAAAAAAAAAGTAAAGTAAAAATAATTACATAAAATATTTAAGGGCAATAAGGAACTACATGAAGATAGGGAAAAAATGGGCACTTAACTTGCCTTCTTTGTGAGTACTGCTGTATTAGAAAAAGATTCAGATTGAAAGTTGCAATGGATGTTGTCCAAATGTTAGGACTAATGCTCATTACTTGGCATGCTACGTTCTGAAATTACAGATGCCAAAATATATTTGAAAATTTCATGAGGATGAAATAGACACATTAGATTTCTTTGGAAAAAGCACTGAAGTTTTACCATGACACCTCCATTCAAACCTGGCATGACCACCACATTTTGTAGAGTGCAGCACAGCTGGGGTACAAAGCAACTAGGGGAACATACGCCAAACCTGGAAATTCTGAGATGGAGACAGGGGTGTTGTGTACTTCTCTCAGCATACTGGTCTTGAAATGTAATCTCTCGTGCTTTGACCAATCTACAACCTCCATAGAATTAGTCACAGTTCAGGTTTTTTGAGACTATGTGATTTCAAATCACAAGTTTCTCAGAAGTTGTCATAACAATTTAAATAGCATTTTTTTGAGAAGAACCAGACAGCCAGTGAGATGGCCAACCACAGCATGGATCTCACAACCTGTCCTGCAAGTTTCTTAAATTACAGACACACTTCTGATTCAGGGTCACAAGTAACCTGCAATTCTGTGAGGTCCTCCTCATTTTTTGGCTGACTGGTGATTGTTAAGTTCACTGAAAAGGCACTGAGAAGCTTTAGCTGCCAATGTTCATAAGAGGAATGATGGCACTTCTTCCCTAACAATCTACAAAACTCAAAATACTACCAAAAAGAAACGGAAAAGGAAGAAAAGATCAGTGCAATCAGAACACTTCAACTAGAATAAAGACCCCTTTAGGGCACATAAACTTTCAGTCTGAAGCTTGAAGGGAAAATTAAATAAAATCTAAAATGTCACACAGTGCTTACAAGACTACATACGCTTACATTAGACAAATACAACAGAACCCTATTTTTGCTATATCTTGCTTTATATTGTTGTGAATATTTAATTAAGAAAAATATTACACTAAAAATAGGAAATAATTTTATGTATTTTCCTTTTTTCTTTCCATGATGTAAATGGCCCATATTCTCAATGTTGTTATACTAGAGTTAAATTAGGTCAAAGGCATTTAGTGTTCAAAACCAGGACATGTCACTACTATTAAAAATGATCATACAAGAGGGGACCTCAGTAACTGCCTATCCCTCATTCTACCAGAGTTGTATTGTTCCATAATATATAGCTGCTGGTGCTTTATACAACTTAAATTCCTATTGATCACTTTCAAGGCAAAGTGATCACCACAGAACACACACACCCCCCCCCATCACACATGCACCAAAGTCTTAGATCCATCCCTTCTAGTAGGAAAATCCCTTTGCTAAAATTTAAAAAACATTCACTTTTTGCAGTTACCTTTTACGACTACTTTCAGACAGTTCAGACATAGTCACTAACAGATGAATGCTGACACCTTGCAGTCTTTGCAAATGTCATTTTCTTTTACACTCTCTATTATTTTTCCAAATCCTGCCTGAACCCTCTCCTGTTTAATCTCTTCTGGTTAGGGGAAGAAAAACACAAACAACTAATAATGAACAGTACAGAAAAGGGAATAAATGCAGTGTTCAAGGCCTGGGCTTGTACGAGCCACAGGAAAATGGTACAAAGCTGAGAAGAGGTAGGATAGCTCTAGTGTAACATCATGACCTCTGTTTACAGCCATAAATTACATCAGCGAAGAGACAGTGTGCTGTGTGAGGACCCTTCACTGAATCATTTTTTGTCTTTTTTTGTGATTACTGTGCCTGTCTTCACTTTACTGATTGTAGTTTCTTCCTCCAATTTGATAACGGTCTAACAAAACACATATTTCTCCTACACATCCAAGCAGAAGACCCAATTTTACTGTCAACACAGCCAGATCAAAGCAGCTAACCTGTTATGGAAACAGCAAGGCCCACACCCTAATAATGTCCCCATTTCTTCTGTTAACCAAAGAGATAAAATTATTCTTAATTAACAATGGGTAATTCAGCAGAAACATAACTTGAACATGTTGACAGTGAAATTTTGTGACTCAAAAATACAAAGCATTTACTCTCAGAAATTCAGCTACTGATCTACAAAATGTTCAGAAGTTACAAAAATACGTGCTATGCTGCGCATCCAGAGATAACAAAAGAGTACAGTATCTTAATTCAGTAGGTTTTGCTCTATTTGTTGAATTACATAATGCTGATTAGAAGAAATTAGCCTGGATTACAAAGGGAAGAGCATTAATTGCTCTCAATATCAATACCACTGACTACTGAGTTTTCACAAACTTTCACCAAGTTTTTCACAAAGATATCAGTAAACAAGAAATTAAGCAAAATTTAACAATGAGAATCCACATTACATCAGGAAAAAACCAAACTAAAACAAAACCCCAAGGTAAAAGTCTGAAGAAAACCAAACATGAGCATGGTATAAATTTAATCCCTAAATAAAGATATTAGACTTCGCCATATACACAGATGCAGATGGCTGGATATACTGATTCCAAATTTAGCACTGTAGATAAAATTACTTCCATCTTAAAAACACACTGTAAGCAGATCATTTTGCAGACAAAACTCTTGAGCTTTGGAAAATAGTAAGCTTGTACCACCTACATTTATTTTTGCCTTTCCTGGTTATCCAGCAGTACTAATCACTGAAGGTAATCTTGTACTAACTTTCAATTTGGAGTCTTGACCCCTGATTTCAAACACTGAAGGAAGATATGCATTTATTAAGCATACATAATGTTGACTGAATTTCAAAAATCATTGTTGGGATTGTATCTTTTTCTTTCTGACATATCACTTCTGGGAGCTACTTAAGGTCATAATCTGCCTGTGATACTCACCAAGCCTTTTTCACATGGAAGTGTCGTATTTTTGATGTTATTAAAAAGGTAGCTCATTCACCACTAGGAACATCCAACTAAATTAACAGTAAAGTACTGTGGTTTTTGTTACAAAGACTGCTGGCATCTGCTGGCTATAACCTAGTAGCTCAGATGTGCTATGCTGAGACAGTACATACACCAAGTAACATTTTTTCTGGCTCAAAACCCATCCACCCCAAAACACAAGAAGCACATAACAAACATGAATCCCCAAAGATTATCCTCAATACAGACAAGCTCAGCAAAAGCAAGCATTTAAACTCTAACTTCTGATCTGCCCATCTGCTTTCCCCACTTTGCCCTCCTCTCCAGATGGGAAAACAGGTGAGGTCTTGAATTACTCATATGTCGCTCTGTAGTTTTGCCCACACCCTTCTTCCTGTTACACCATCACCCAAGTGTTGTGAAATTTGGATCTCCTAACAAAGATTGCAGATCTTAACCTTCACACAGCAATACGTAAAGCTCAGTCCTATCCCATGCCTTGCAACATCTGCCAAGTTGAATCTCTCGAATTCTTCCTGCCTAATGCTCTTTCTGCATTTAAATACTTGTTCTTAAAGAAGAAAAAAATTACATTGAGGTTTTCACAATCCTAATTTGCAAATCGTTTCAAGCTCTTTTAGATTAGATTACTTTCCAAAGCAAACACAGTAATGCCATACTACTCTCATTTTCCCAAACACAGACTGCCTTACAACTGCGCAGGGCTCACAATGCTTTTGCTTCTTTTAGCTGCCCATGTTCACACAAATGGCTTTCACTGACTTCAGGATGTCTTTGCAAAAGTACAGGATGTTCAACTCATCCAAAGCTATTTAAAGGAACGAGACCTAAAGAAATATTGACAAGATTAGGCATGATGTATCAGGGAACCCTTAGCAACAAAACATAAAAAAAAATAAATCAGAGTGTAGACTTGATCTTGTAGATCTGGACTTCAGTGGTAAAGGTCTGCCTTTACATATCTTTCTTGCACCACCAAATAATTAATTCAGCAGCAGACCTATGATCATCAAAAAAAACTACAGCTATATCTACACAGATGTGTTTTAAAGAGGCTGAGCTCAAGTTATAATTTGGCTTGAAGCTGAACTTCACAAAGAGGAGTCCAAGCTTTTCGTCTTATTGCACATTATGCTTGCCCAGACAGCATGCAATATCCTGTCAGCAATCCACTTCTGCATTTCCTTCTATCTCCAAGGTAAACTGCTGATAAGCCTTCCTGCTCGTCCTAAACTGAGAAAATAAAATATACCAAGAACTTTGAGAAATAGAAATATTTCAGAAAACGAAGGCAACCTGCAGTGTTGTTGCAAAAGACAGGTTAAACTCATGTGAACTTATACTATGGGCATGAATTTCCAGCTGCCATTCGAGGATGAGCTCCATCTACAAGCAAAGGTAAGGAGATGTCTGGTAGATGCCTGGCTGCCAGCCAGTGTCCACACTGATCCCCACAGAGCTGCCTCATGAGTAGGTACAGCAGTAATGGGAGAGGGAAGATTGCTTGAGTTCGGGTTTTGTGGCTGCAATTCCACCACTTTCTTGCTTTCACTGACTTTTAGGTTTCTTACCGGAGGGACAAGAAAGAGATCTCTGAAAAAGTGCTGGGAGCCAAACTGGGCAACAAAGGTCAAGGGAAACAGGAAGGCAAGGGTTCATAGAGTAGTTTGCATATGTAAATTTGGCTTTTTATATCTGCATTCCTATGAGCAAAGCATCATTGAAAAATTACTCCAAAACAGCAGGCAAGTCCTGGCTACTTTTTATGCCCATATGATTCTTTCTATGGAATCAAAGGCAAGAATTGGCCTCTTATGTCCAAAGATGAGACCATGAATTCTCTAAGTAAGCTCACAACTCTGATCTGTGCACGGAAAATGCATTTAGGGTACTTTTTGAAGTTGCTATTTCTGCAAAAGTAGCAAAGGCAATGTTTGGGGTTGGTTTTTTTCCTACATGTAAAAATTTTAGATTATTTTTCTTTTAACTACTTGAGTTATATTCCTTGGAACAGAACATATACCTTGGCAAAAATGACCCTTATGACAAGGATGAATCCTCCTGTCTCTGTGAAAATCTAGTCAGAAGGGGAAAACAGTGGAGAGGGTCTTGCCTAAGTTCATTTGTGCTCCACAAATATTTGCTACAGTATTTGGGAAAAAAATGTTCCATTCAGATTCTTGAACTTATCAGCTATCAGGTATTTCAGAAGATGTGAAGACATCTAAAAAAGGGAAGAATCATGCTATAGATATGTTTCTCCATACACATGGCTCCACGCAAGGAAAACGGCACTGTAGGGAAGCTAGTGCAGAGCGAAAGCAGTAAGTCTTACCCACATCACTGCAGGTAGGACAGAGAGCTCAGGAAACAGCTCTGTAGAGACAGTATGACCACAGCCCTCCCTCCTTCAGGACTTAGGGAATCCAGCACTTTCCCTGCCCCAGCTCATACCTAACCTCCAAGCAGTGCAAGCACTTCTACCTTTGCAAAACTCAAGAATGTTCTGATAAGAGGCCTGTTGAAAAGATCACAGGAGAGGATCCTTCCGCCTCATAAAACACACTCCCACCATCCACTCACTGGGAAGTCGTGGCCAGAATGGCTGCAAGCACATTCCCTGCATCCTACCATGAGAGTGACAGCGGGTGAGATTCATCTTCTCTGGGCAGCAGATGAAAGCAAACGGGCTTCCTAGGAGGCCTGACTATCAGAGCAGTCTCTGGGTTCTCCCAGAGTTCAATGCAAATGAAGACAGCTGCCATCAAGATGGTATCTTGTGCAGCAACCTACTCGGTAAGAAAACAGGCTTCATACATTTCAGAGGCTAGAGAGGCTATCACCGATTTTGTCTAAGTCTCACAGCATGTGTTAGTGGTCACACACATAAGCAGCAGAACTGCCAAGTAGTGGAGGGGCAAGGGAGGGAGATGCCAAATGGCAGTGAGACCAGGGACAAATAAAACCCTCCACAGCCAAAGAATTCGACACTCAGTAATGCGGAAAAACGAGAAGACAAAAGCACAGGGTCTGGTCAACACAATGGCAAGCAGGACCACGCAGCAGAGAACTCCAAGTGCAACCCACTCTGCCAACATCAAGAGCATGACAGCAGCCTTTAACATCCACCAGATTCATCAGCTAGAACAACTGAGAGGACATCCTACAGGGTAAGAAGGTTAAGGGTGCTACCTCCACGCACAAGACTCTTCAAGAAAATAAAATGCCTCTAGCATCCCTGTCCCGTTTCTGGCAAAGGAGCATAGCGTGACTTATCTGAGGCAGGACACTGGCAGGGGGGAAGAGGGGCAGGGGGGAACAAGACACAAAAAGAGAGCTGAACAGTTTGCAACAGTTGAATGCTAAGCTGGATAATCAGGTTAGATACCTTCATGGTGCAGAGCTAAGTGATTTTCAACTTAAAATTCACAATAACCAGTGACAAATTACTTTACATGTGCATAATTCACAGGCAAGGACCACACACTCACAATATTCTAAGCAACCAACTGCATTCCCTGTGATCTGATGTTCCCAAGTTTCTTAGTTTCAGATGAAGAGGAACTTCAGTTTTCAAACACAACAATTACTACATGTGGCTAAGCACACTGAAAAGTGAAGCAGTAGCACCCATGGACTCTAAACCTTAGTTTGTCTGCATATATTCAAAGACAGCTGAATTAAGGCTGCATAATCATTAATTCTGGTATTTCTTTTCCTTGGTGCTTGACATCATAACCTTAATAATCAACTTCTGCAAGTTCTGCAGTTAAACAGTTATTCCAAGACCTGTGGCCCAACTAAGCTGTTTTATTCTGGTCACACAGAGCACTTCAATAAATTAAATCACTTCAGTAAGTCACATCCATGAAATGGGCACAACATAAAGTACACACAATTCAAGGCTGCACAGGTAGTACTCTGTGTTCCAGATACAATTTTTTTCTGTATTATACTTTAATATTTAATGGAAGTAATTACTTTGCTTTAAAAACCAAATTTGTCACAAATACTTTATTGGTGAATATTCTTTCAATGCGTATGTGCATGGGCATGTATATTCTAGATTTAC
>NW_008654176.1:421-5175 GCF_000695815.1 Acanthisitta chloris | reverse complement strand
AACTGGATAATGCATTTGACCTTATCTTTTTTTTAAGAGAATAAATGCAATATGGAAAGTAAGACACCTAACGTATTAAACAAGGCTCAAAATAAACCCTTCCATTTCCTGAAGTGATGAACCAAGTTATTCTAAGTCTTACACAGAAATGCTACAGCTCTTCATTACACTTTGAGGCACCTTGCACACAAACACATCACATTTTTTAAAAATAAGTATGAAATATCAAAAGAAAAAAACACAAAAAGCCGAGGGACAAGTTAATAAATAACGGAAATAAAATTATTTTAATGTAAAGCTAGAAAACAGTATGAAGTCACATGAAGGCAATCCTACCTGTCAAGAGCTGCAAAGAGGTGGGCAAACGGATCAGGAATGATAAAATTGTGCTAAAGGTCAGAGGAAAAAACCCAATGCTAAATAAGAAATATCTTCAATTTCTTAATGTGTGTTTTTTCCACTGGTAGGAAGCCAAGAACCAGCAGCAGCAGCACTCCATACCTGCTGAAGTACAGCTTGCCTGGAGCACACAGCAAAGTTGAGTCGAGACGTAATGCAAAGTCACGAGTGGGAGATGCGGAGTTAACAGGATACTAAAGGAGGCCAAAGTGCAAGACCAAGGCAGTGAAAGAAAGAGGTGAAGGTCTCCAAATCGATGAAAACGTAAGAAAGGAAAAGGCCCAGAGTTCAAGAACGCTGTATAGATATAGATAATGAGAGCAAACATGACACACAACTCAAGGAATTCAACCTGCATTGGTGATGAAAACAACTCTTCTTACCCACAGAAGTGTATTTTCTTGCGGATGTTTTAAAAATGGTGCATCCATATGCATGTCACTAAGATACTGGTTAGCGAGAACTGCTCAAGGATCCAACTACTTATGTAGTTGACAGATACTTCTGATTTTCTTCAAAGAGCTCCTTTATTTTCCTACACCACAGCTGCTGCAAAGAACACCCTACAGTCGAACAACACAGTTGCTCTAACTGTGGCATACAGTTCATTCCCACCAACTTCCATGAAGTAATCCAGAAGACACTCAAACATAGGCAAAATAGGCAAAAAAATAAAGCAGGTGAAGAGAATTAATGATCTTCCATCCAAGATGAAACAGGAAGCATTGTGAATGCATTCATGGAAGTAATTTGGTTCTATGTGTACTCACTTCGCTCCATCCAATAAGAGAAAGACATTTTGACTTTAAATTTATTTGATGAGACATCAATCTTCTTGCTGTTTTCTACCTATATTAGGCAGCTTGACAATCAGTCCTTTTACTTCTTCCAATGGAAAAACAGAACCCTAATTTATTGGGTTAGGTTCACCAGAGGACATAGAACAGTTCTGTAGTCTAGAATGATCACACTGCTTTCATGCGTATAATCTAATTATAACATAAGAGTATTTGGCCTTTTAGTTCATCAGTAAAAGTTATTACAGCTCTGTATACTTAAGACACTTGAGGATATACAGTTGGGGCTTTTTTAAACTGCAGTCTATTTCTTTATTCTTTGACTAGGCTCACAAGCTTCACAGGATATTTAATTTCTAGTAAGTTACAACAGGTCAGACTGAAATGAGAATTTTTATGACCAAAAGCATTCAGAATACACAATTTAATTTTCACATTTCAAAAAGGCACTTTATTTGCTTTCAGTTTCCTCTCATCTAGTTACAGGCTACTAGATGCACTTTGGCAGCGTTACCTTGGAAAAGGTAACAACAGAACCAACCTTTTTACTTGCATTTTCCCCCTACCATAACCAAGTTTAAAGTAAAGTAGCTGTGATGTATAATGGAAACAATCTCATTCACCTGTTGTGAATCAAATGAGAGAAACAACTTATGCAAGACTCAGTTACTTTATTCAAAATGCCCTCTTGGACTACATATAACCAATGAAATAACAGAGAATTGAAGGAATACAATTCTTTAATCTGTACACAGAAATTTATAGACTGCCCTTCATTTTATTTACAAAAGTTTCCATAGCACATGCATTGTTTAGTTATTCCTACATAATACATAAAATCCTAGCTCATCCCTGAGAAGGGAGAGTAGTTCTCCATCGCACTATAACAAGTTTAAAAAATGTCAGAGGCAGTACTGCCACGCCAATGGTCACATGAATTATTTTACTAACTTTTTTTATGGGATAAATTAACCCAAGCAGACCCCTGGGTCAACGTGCCTATACTGAATTTACTAGTACAGACTTCTTCACCCACCCAGAGGCCTTACTTCAGTTAAGCAAATAGAATAAGGAAAGCACTTTTGTGCCTCGGCAGAATTCTGCTGTCATATACCTGAAGAGCTACTGAATGGCATTTATTTATTTATTTGTTTGTTTGTTTGAATGGGGCCATGCAGGAAAAAAATCTAGGACTACATACTTAACCACTTCTGAAATTTGGAAAGAAGGGAACAAACTCTAGAAATATTCAGAAAATCTTTTTTGATCAGTCCTCTGACCCTGACTGAGAGAAAAATCACAAATTTAGATCCTGCCCATACTCTCTAGAAACCCATTGCACATGCATGTGCTGCCCCGTTCCCTGCAGGTAGGTGGACAGTGCCCCAGCAGTATCGCCGCCCTTCCTGCAGCATCCAGATTCTCATTTGGAAATCCCAAGAGCAAAAGGACAAAACGGAGAAAATAAGCAGCTCTGTCCTGCTACCCTGCACTCCACAGTACAGCTCTGCTTTCTGCCATGACAGCCATCTCCTATTAAAGAGCAAATGGTTTGGCTGGAAAAATTAGCACTTCCCAAGTCCTAGAAGGAAATCCAAGACACAAGGGCTCACAGCAATTGTGCTACCTTCCTTCTCCTGCTTTCCCTCATCTCATGATATTTACCTGAACTTCTTTCATATGCATACCTCTTTTGCCTTCTTCAGCTTTTAGTAATAAGCAAACCCCAAATCAGTAAACCAGAATATGATGAAGGAGAGATAATGAGCTCCAGAATTTCCTTTTCCAAGGAGCCAAAATTCTTGGTCTCGCCCTTCCGGTGGCAAATTAGATTCTTGCTGGAGGACGTCCTGCCGCAAATCAGGTGGGTTTTTTGAGGTTTCATCTCTTGATTCCATTCCAAATGGAATCAAATTTCAAGACAGGCTACACTAGACAATAAACTCTGACAAACTTCCATGACTTAAGTTTAGCAATCCTTCTCCTCCCTACTTTCTCTTGGCTGGGTTTTTACATATAGCCAAGAGGAAAAATCCTGCTCATCATCAACAACAGGAAAGCCAGGAGAAGATATATGCCTACCACAGGTCTGTGTTATTCTGCAAGCTTCTTTACAGAACATCAGTATCTGTTATCACTAACAACTTTCTACACTCTGACTACAAAAACAAAAAAAAAAAAGGAGCAAACAACCGTATACTGAAGGGAAGTACAGCATGCACATCAGAGAAACCAGGTCTTATGACTTCAGATGTCCCACTGCTATAAACTCTTTGAAAAATACCTGAAGAAATCTGTCTTCAGGGTAGGCAGCCTTCAGCAAAAGCATATTCACTTTTTCCAAAAATCCCTCTTTTGTTGTACTCATATAACAGGAAATGATCAGAAAATAAAATTAATGCTGTAGCATATAAAAGAGTGAACAAAAACACCACCACCACTTTCTACTAAGCAAAAGAATATTCCCACACAGGAGAAGAAGAGAGCAAAAAAAAATAATTTGACTTTACATAATGACTCGGATATGCAAAGAATTTCAAAAGCACTGAACAATTTGGAGTAGCCATGATGTGCTCAACACCAGCTCATACAAAACTTTATCCAAACCCACTAAAAACCAATGGGAGATTTTCCATCGACTCTAACATACTTTGGTTTGAGCCCTTTCAGCTCTGAATATCAGAGTCTGCATAGTTAAAAGCAGATGAAAACCACAGCCAAATCCTCCCTTTTCCAACATGGAGCCATAAGACATTTAAATTTCCTCAGGACCATCCAGCAACAGCGCCCTCCGTTTCACAACTGGTAACGTCAGGACTAGATTATTCCATCATTAGCAAGTAACAATGGAGCACACCAGCTCATCCAAAGGTCACCAATTCACATAAACTGAAAGAAGGCTGAGACTAATTTAAGGGTCCTGGGACTAATATGAAGGGTGATTTTGTGCCAGTTAGTAGAAAAGAAAAAAAACAGTCTTGTGAGGAAGGCAGTAGGCATACACAGTTTCACAAAACTTTTGTTGTTATTGTGCCTTAAACAGCTGTTCTATAAGAAAATGAAGGGATATACTTTCCAGCGATCTAGTCCAGCTTCTTCTCTTTAAAAGAGGCTATATGATCACATAGCTATATTATTTACAGTCTCAAATAAGGCAGAGAACTGGAGCCTCTCACTGCAAGGCAGTACAGTTAAGCAATGCAACTTCATTGATTATGGTAGTCTCCTGAAAATTACCTTGTCACTACAGAAATTTCCTATAAAGAGCAAATCCTATTCTCTGTTTTTGTTTGGCTTTGTTTGGTTTTTTTTTGTCAAATGTTTATTCAGAAGCTGGAGCTGGGAAAACAGGAACAAGAAAACCTAGTAAATTTTCTCCACACACAAGCAGTACTGAACTGTAAAAGGAAAACAAACCATTTTTTGTAAAAATATCCACAGTCTATCAATGATGCAAACATATTTGCGACACACCAAGTTTTGTAAATAAAAGCTAAATATGTTACTATAACTAGCAGATGGCTCAATTTGAATGTATGAATTTTGTGTTAAGTCAAA
>NW_008654176.1:0-374 GCF_000695815.1 Acanthisitta chloris | reverse complement strand
TCCCGTTTGCCTTCTTGAGTCAGAGCTGGTATTTATTACAGCATTTTGTGTTTCGCCTTCCTCCACTCGGATCCCAGGAGGGCAAACAAGGTTTCTGGGGACCACGGGGGGGCCCCCCTGCCACTCACCGGAACAGGTGCGATCCTTCCTACCGGCAACCGGCTTCGCAGGGCTGACAATTCTCCCTTTCCCTTTCTACCCATACGCTGCCCGATCCATCCACCCACTACAGCTTCCAAGCCTTCCTCTTCTATATTTAGTTAACAATTAACACGTTCGGCTTTTTAACTTCACGCATTTCTGCCGCTGTCGTCGCTTTAGAAAGTCAAATAGAACTTCCAATGGACAAACTCTTAACGGGGAAACGCCAGCGA
>NW_008654175.1:0-319 GCF_000695815.1 Acanthisitta chloris | reverse complement strand
CCAGGTCCCTCCAGGTCCTTCCAGGTCGCTCTGGGGTCTCTTTGGGGTCTCTCAGATCCTTCCAGGTCTCTCTGGCGTCCTTCTAGGTCCATCTGGGGTCTCTTCAGGTCCTTCCAGGTCCCTCCAGGTCTCTCTGGGGTCTCTCCAGGTCCCTCCAGGTCTCTCTGGGGTCTCTCCAGGTCTCTCTGGGGTCTCTCCAGGTCTCTGCAGATCCTTCCAGGTCTCTCTGGGGTCTCTTTGGGGTCTTCCCAGGTCTCTCTGGGTTCTCTTCAGGTCCTTCCAGGTCTCTTCAGGGTCTCTCCAGGTCCATCTGGGGTCT
>NW_008654174.1:40629-49253 GCF_000695815.1 Acanthisitta chloris | reverse complement strand
CGGCGCGGCCCGAGCTGCCGAGCTCCCCTGGCGCCACGGGGACAGCCTCGGCTTTGCCCGGGGCCGTTTCACCCCTCGAGGCACACCTGCAGGAGACAGGAAAGCATCGGGTGCAGCGCTCCTGTTTTATTTATCTTGTGAACTGGGAATCCAAAACGCAGCAGGGTGAGTGGGACTGGAGACTCATGGACACTGTCCCACTGCAGTCAGGCAGGGGAGTTAGAAAGGAAATCTCTGGTCCACAAGCAAATCCAGAGTGAAATGTAATGGAAATGTAAATCTGGGAGGATTCGGGTCCAATGCACAAGCACAGCACAGTGAGAGTGGACTCAGACATTCAAGGACCTGATGTATAAACTATACATTTGACCTCGAATCCTGGGTTGAGTTTTGGGCTTCTCACCGCAGGAAAGACATTGAGGTGCTGGAGCATGTCCAGAGAAAGGCAATGGAGCTAGGGAAGAGTCTGGAGCACAAGCCCTATGAGGAGTGGCTGAGGGAGCTGGAGGGGCTCAGCCTGGACAAGAGGAGGGGAGCTCAAAATCAAGCTGGATTCTCTTGATAACACCATGACATCATGGCAGGAGTTACTGTATGCAGATTTGCCACTTATAATCAAATCACCATTTCCTCTATCATGCACCAAAGGAGGTTTAGATCGGATGTTGAGGAAAGTTAGTTTACTGAAAGGGTTGTCAAGTACTGGCATGGGCTGCCGAAGGAAGTGATGGAGTCACCATCCCTGCAGTGATTGAAGGAGGTTTAGATCGGATGTTGAGGAAAGTTAGTTTACTGAAAGGGTTGTCAAGTACTGGCATGGGCTGCCGAAGGAAGTGATGGAGTCACCATCCCTGCAGTGATTGAAAAGACGTGTGGATGTGGCACGACATGGTTTAAGCAAATCCAGAGTGAAATGTAATGGAAATGTAAATCTGGGAGGATTCGGGTCCAATGCACAAGCACAGCACAGTGAGAGTGGACTCAGACATTCAAGGACCTGATGTATAAACTATACATTTGACCTCGAATCCTGGGTTGAGTTTTGGGCTTCTCACCGCAGGAAAGACATTGAGGTGCTGGAGCATGTCCAGAGAAAGGCAATGGAGCTAGGGAAGAGTCTGGAGCACAAGCCCTATGAGGAGTGGCTGAGGGAGCTGGAGGGGCTCAGCCTGGACAAGAGGAGGGTCAGGGGAGACCTTATGGCTCTACAACTACCTGAAAGGAGGTTGTAACCAGGTGGACGTCGGGCTCTGCTCCCAGGTAACAAGTGACAGGATGAGGAAACAGCCTCAAGTTGCACCAAGGGAGGTTTAGATCGGATGTTGAGGAAAGTTAGTTTACTGAAAGGGTTGTCAAGTACTGGCATGGGCTGCCGAAGGAAGTGATGGAGTCACCATCCCTGCAGTGATTGAAAAGACGTGTGGATGTGGCACTTGAGGACATGGTTTGGTGGTGGGCTTGGCTGTGCCAACAGTTAGACTCGATGATCTTAAAGGTTTTTTCCAGTGTAAATAATTCTGTGATTTACAAGGTGTGTTTTTTGCTTCAGACAGGTTCTGGGCTGATCCTGCAGCCTGAACATCCATCAGTGGCTGGGGAATGTGGGGTGCATTCCTGGAGTGTATTGGATTTTGTATCATGTGGAAGGAATCGAGTTGATGCTGCCCCAAGCTGGACCTCTCCAAAGCTGCTCCGTGACACAAGCCAGTGGAGAAACAATTCAGTGGAGAAAGTCATGAGATCAGTTTCAAAAGTGCACCTCTGAGCCAAATTAAGTGCTGGAGCAGGCACACCCCAACTTTGGGGTGTGACTGCTTTGGGGACTTTGGGGAAAAGAGCCTTTGCTGTCTGTGCAAGAGAGGTGCTTGTTCTCTCTCCCATGCCCCAGAAACAGAAGGATCCAAGGGATTTGCCTAAGATCCTGTTGAGGCTGTGGGGCAGTAACTGGCCTCGGGTGAGCCTCTGTCCACCCACCCACCTGCTGCCCCTTGGGCTGAGGACTCCATTTAAACCTAGGCCAGGACTGAGCACTCTCCCAAGCTGTGCTGCAGGTCCAGACTGCTCTCCTGGCCAGACTTCAGGCTGAGGTGGGCAGCCCCATCTTCTGGACGGACCTTGGATGGGTGTTGCAGGCTACTTCGTCATCTGTTTGTTGGTGGGGCTGTACCCCAGTGGGTGAGGGCACCACCTGTTCTGGGGAGACCCTGCTCCTGCTGCCCCTCCTTGATGGGAATCCAAACCACCCCAACACAGGCACTCCAGCTCCTCAGACAGATCCTCTCCTTCCCTGCCAGTCAGGTCTGGCACGACACAGTGTGAAGTCCCATCAGGCCAGAGCGCCATCCTGTAATCCAGGAGCTGCTCACTGGGCACCTGCAGCAGCAGCAGTGTCTGTAAGGGGATAGCTAGAGGCAGCTCCAGGGATGAGCTCAAAGCTATTAGCCAGCCCTCTGCCATTTCTGGACCAGCCCATCCTTCCATTGTGTGGGACGGGGGACTCTGTCCCTGGGGGGTAATGCTCACATTCCCAGCTTCCTTGCAGCACTCCCAAATGCTCCACAGGGAAGTGAGGTGCACTTTAACAGCTGGACAAGACCAGCCTGCTCCAGGCTGCAAAAGGGCTGAGCAGCGCATGCACAAACCCACACAACCCCCAGCAGCAACTTGGCCAAATCACATCCCCTTCAAAGCGTGCTGGCAAAAAAGATCCACTTGAAGTTTGGACAAGGGTTTGTGTCTGTGCTTATCTGGGCTATTCTGGGCACTGTGTGACTTACTATAGTGTCATTCATCTTCCTTTGAATCTTTGTGCTACTGAAAGGAAGTCCATGCAAGCGCAACTTCTCAAAGATTATACTTGGTGACATTTGAAAGCATAATGTCCCCAGTGCAGGAACAAAGAACAGAATGGTCTTTGTATGTATATGGATAAATATGGAAATATAGAACCTACATTGAAACGAGGGCATGGTTTGAGCAGCAACCTCCTCTGAGCACTGAACTCCTGTTCCTTGAGTCATAAAATATTAAATGAGTAAAATTGTTCATGATACTTACCTGGTATCCTCCTATATCTATCTAGAGGCAGGTACACGTTTATTACTTTTTCATTTCAAATAAAGAGAAGGGTTATGTTTTTGTTCGGAAGCTATAAAAAATGGCTAGTTGCAGTGTATTCACTCCTAAAACTTTGACCAGTGGAGGTGTAGCCTGCTCGTGTTCTGGTGGTGTTCTGGGCTTTCAGGGTGTCCTGGCAGAGCCTAGCCTGGACATACCTGATGCCCTGATGTCCAGCACAGCTGCACTTGTGATGTTGGGAAAGAAATCCCTGAGGGAAGAGGGTTTTTTTAGTTCACTTGGAGCTGAGTGGTAGAAATCCAATTTGTGGAGCATCAGGTTTTGCCTCTGTTTGAGAAAAACAGGGGGTGTAATGCCCCTGCTAATGGAGTGGCTCTGCTTGGACTGCAGGGCTGTGAGATTGTTCTATGCCAAACTGTCTAAGACATTTCAGAGAGGATCCCAAATGGGGCTGACAGGTCAAGGAAATGTGGTGAACTCTGGCCACAGCCTTTGCACTACTAAGGGGCAACCCTGAGCCTCATCCTCCTTCCAGGAGCCCCTCTTCTCTTCTTGAAGCAGATCACTGCTAAGGAGGAAAGCAGATTCACTGGGTTCTCCCTCTCCCTTTACAAATGATTCCTTCATCCCACTCTACTATTTTCTTATCTTTAGAAAGGACAACTTCAGCTCTTTATGCCAATATGTTTCACTTACAAGGGCCTGAGTCACTGCTGTATCAACAATAATATGAATCAATACTGGAAACCAAAGACTATCTACTTGCTTTACACTGGGAATGGGGGGAAAAAAAAGCAGCTCTCATTTCAGAGTCTCTCAAATGTCCAAAGCAACCTCCTGCACACCAACCTCAGTGGCTGATGGAGCTCAAAGACAGACTCTCCCTTGGGCAGGGGTCCAAGCAGCAATGCCTTGCCTGTGCCTCCAAACAGTGGACTTTACCTCCCCTTTGGTTCCACCCTCAGTCATTTTCTCCCGTGCCTGTTCCTTTTAAACAAAAACCTTTTAAATCCCTTGTTCTGCCTTTTCTCCTTGGGCTTCCTTGCACACAGAGTTCCATCCATACCAACCCTAGTGCTGGTTATGGATCACCCCAGTCCTCTGGCGTGTAAAATCTCCATTCCAAGCAACTGCTCCAACACAGGACATGCCCTGTGAGCTGTTCCAATACTCTTACCAGGACCTTCCAAAGATAGAAATAAATTGTAACTTGGGCCATACCCATCACCACAGGATGGCACACAAGGCAACATGCTGAACACAGCCACAGCGCTAGCACAATGGTGAAAAATCTCTGAAAGACACGCGAGATAGCTGTAAGATGTAAAGGTAGTTGTAATACAGCTGTGGTTTTGGGTAACCACCTTATAAAAAGTATTAAAGACACCAAAACCCCTGCATCAAGGAAAAATAGGGTTTCTGCATTATCACCTATGCCACCGTATTCTCAAGAGAATATGAGGTTTTCTGGCTTGGTGCATCTTTTTAATGCGTTTTGCTTCTCTCTCTTTTTATCTGTTTCAGTTTGTTAATAACCTCGTTCCAGTCACCTCATCCCAAGCCCCACACAGCACATCCCCAGAAATCCCACACTTCTGGGAGTAAGATGGTGTTGTTCTGATATCTCAAGACAAGCAATATTCCTGATTTCCCATAATCATTTACTATGATCTTCAAAATAACAGAAGCCAACACATCCAGTATTTCTGTGATTAATATAACTAATGGGAGGTAGATCTACATGCACAGACAGAAAAAGGATTTCTCTTGGCTGGAGATGATACATCCTGAAATTAGATTAATTAATTTTTTCCCCTCTTTTCACAGCAGTCTGTTCCTGCTCCTGCCCCATTCCTGACTTGAGCCCTGGTAATGGGCCTGCAAGGAAAGTGCTGTGTTGCCCCTCCTTTCACACATGCACATCACGGACTAGTAGCAAGCAAGCACACAGCTAAGCCAAGGAACATACATTATTTAGTGAGGTCCATCTGTCCAAGGGAAGCTGCTCTTACATTTATCTGGTTTATTATCTTCTAATTAATTGGATATCATCAGTCATTAATAGGCTTTCACTAAGATGCATGTACCCACTTAGCAAATTAAAAAGATCAGAACGGGTTCCTGCAGTTGATGGCTGTAAAGGTTAGACCTGACACAGTGGGGGCTCTTCAGCAGCAGAGGCTGTTACAGACCTCATCCAAACAGACCTCCTTGCCCTGGGTGCACACACCCCCTCCCTTCACACCCATCTACTCAGCAGCACCACAGTGGTCATGCCCACCTTCACCATCGCTGGGTTTAGCACCAAGGACCACAGTGCCAGTGAGTTACCCTGCTTTTCTGGCACTGCCTGTGCTGGAGACAAGGAAATGCAGCTTGGACAGGTTTTTTGCTGCCTTTGGAAGTTGCCAGCTGTTGCACGTGGCTCTTCACCTCCAAATCCTACTGTCTTCAGCTTCCATGTGTCCTGCTTTCCCTCCTTTGGGATATTTGAAAGCAGTGTCAGGCCCTGTTCTCTGCCAGGCAAGCAGGAAAGCAGTGGTGGGTGCCAGCCACTGCAGTTCCAGCACCACGCCCTGCTGACTGGGCATGACATCTGCTCCCACCAGTCACTGCCATCAGCACTGTCCTTATCATTACAGGCCACACAGTCTTGACACCCATATGGTCCCTGCTGTGCTCAAACACACACTATCACTGTGCTTCAGCCAAACCAAGCCTGCTGCACAACCCTGCCCAGAAGCTTCCTCCACACCTCCCTGGGATACACCAGGGATATTTGCTCAAAACAGCTTCTCCTCTCAAACATAGCCCTGTCACCTTGGCCAGCATGGCTATGTCCCCATGAGGGTTCCCAACACCAATGCCACCAAATCCATCCCATGCCATGTAGAATGCTCTGCCCTTGTTTGGGAACCTAGATGACCACCCTTTAGCCATTAAGCTCTTGCTATTAACTGAACTCCACTGACCTCACTAGCAGCCAGGATGAGTATCACACAGGTGACTCCTGCTTCTGAATTTCTTCCAGGCTTTGGGGCTATCCCCTGCTCCCAGCTCCCATCCTGACCTAGGACTACACAGCACCAGGACCATCTGTCCTTGTGCTGGTAAGGAACACACACTGAAGAACAGTGACACTGCTGGCAAGGCCACTAAGCTACCAAACCTGTCCCAGCCCCACTGACACAGCTGCAACTCCCAGGCACCTCATCATCAGACAGCAAAACAGGATGGGAATCTTCCAAAGCATCACATGCTTTTTAAACATACCATTTTAGACAAGAGACAAACACTGACAAATTTTCAGTTTTATTAAAAAAATTCTAGCAGCAAAACCTGTAACAATTCAAAAAAAAAAACAACAAAAAGACCAAACCCCCAAAAGAACATGACACAGAGAGAAAGAGATGGAGATGGAGAGAGACAGGCTTGGGGTTCCTTCACCATTCACTCAAGTTCCTTATAGCGGGCAAACATGACCCTCCGGACAGCGTCACGGTAGGTCTCGTTGGACTGCCTCTTGGGGGGCTTCCCTGGGGCCCCCAGGCCAGGGGCCTTCCTCCGATTTTCTGCCTGCAAACAGACACAACTTGTGTTAGTGATTTCTTCTCCCATGAAGAAAAAACTTCCCCTGAGCTGCTTCAGGACAGCCAACTACTCCCATGTAGATCTGGGAGATCAGGAAGAGAAAGAGCCCTGTGTTCCTCCAAAAGCTGTTTGGGAGAAACCACATGCCCTTTGTGGGCAACAAAAGCAGCTAGCAAATGCCCAGAGAGAATCAAACCCCAGTGATAGGCTGTGGGGAACAACATGAGCATACAGTGGGGTAGGAGCAGGCAACCAAATGGCAGCACCAGCAGCCATGAGGGAGCTGTGCCAGGATCAAAACTGAGCAAAAGCAAGCTGGGCTCCTGGGGAGCTGTTTGCAGTTAGCCTATATTGGCACAAGCTCAGTTGTTCTCTCTATCACAGTTCCCATGGGTGCTGGTACATCGTTTGGAATTTCAACCAGTTTTTAAGGACTAGCTTTTGCAGTCAGCACCTGCATTATTCAGAAATGCCTGCCTAGAGTTAGCCCAGGAGAGCAGGCCCAAGGCTGGAAGTTTTTCTTGCTTTTTGGTCTGACTTACCTGAATACCAGAGATCTCACCATTCAGGCCAAGAGATCAAAGTCCTGTGGGGCTGAAGTGAGCATATGGCTTTGCCCAGCAAGATTTGGAAGTGAAAGAAAAGCACATCTCTAGGGCTCTTTTGGGAGGCCTTTCTAGGAACTGTACAGGGGCTGTGCTTTGCAATCAGCATCCTATCCAGTCCAGGGAGCCCTGATCAGAGGTCAGACCTCCCAGAGCTTGCTGCTGAGTCTGGCTCTTTGACAAAGCCCATTTTATAGGCACAGGAACCTCACCATGAGGACTGAGCAGCAGCTGGAGATGGTTGCGACTGTCTGCACGGAAGAGGCACTCGTGCCTCGTGTGTGTGTGGGCTCAAGCAAACACGCATCATGAAGCCTAAAGTATTTGCCTTCAATGATCTACTTGACTGCAGGCTGAATGTCACATGGTGAGCCATGCTCCAAGCTGCCCCTCAGCAAGGCACAGACACAGCAACAGCAAGGCAGACCAGCGAGCCGCAAACTCGCCCACAGCATGGTCCTGCTCACGTGTACCTGGGCAAGGGAGAGCAGACCCAACCCCAGGCCACTTGTGAGAACCCTCTGCAGCACATTAAGGTCCACTGAGAGACCAGCCTGTTGCAGAAGGCAGGATCTATGTGACCTTGCCTATCCCCGACACCCTTTGCCAACAGGACTCTGCTCCTCATCAGACAATGTATCCTGGCATCATTGTCTGATGCCCAGAGTCCGCAACGGCAGCAAGAGCGTCACAAGCACTGAGCAGAGTAGACAAGAACATCACGTGCCCTGTGGCTTTGGCTACGCTCACACCTCCCCGGGGGAGGTTCATCTTTCCCCAAGCTCACGTGGCTGCAGAGCACCGAGCTGGTGACCCACTCAAACCCCAGTCTGGCTTCAGGCAGGGACTAATCGGATGCTCACATCCTCCTTGCTCACTGTTCCTCTACTTTTAACACCTCCAGGTCCACGAAAATTCTAACCTTGTTCTACAGCCAGCATACTTGTGGACCCTCCCAGCCTGTGAAGGTTATCAGCACATACAAATTACTCCACCAAGTGTGTGCTGAGACTCGCAGCCTGACTCTTGTTCCAGCTCCACCTGTCATGGGAGACTTTACGGGCTGCAGGACAGTGGTGTTTTGAAAGGAAGGGAAGACTCACCTCCATTGGTGACACTGTGCCCTGCTGGTTGTGGCCAAAGCACTTTTTCCACCCTGGCGACTGCACCATTCGGTTCCCTTTGTTGTTACTGTCGTAGTCACTGCAAAAGAAGCAGAATCAATTGCCCAGTCTTGCAATCCTTTGAACACATACAAGGGTAACAGCACCTTCACTGACATTCCAGCCTCTCCTGAGGCATACATGAGTTTCTTGCCAGGGGTGAAACACTCAAGGAAACCACCACCGT